>NC_092055.1:96673335-96823611 GCF_003086295.3 Arachis hypogaea | reverse complement strand
CCTATCAATCATCAGTTCATTGTGACAAGGGGGGTTCATCCCCAAGTCTCATTACCAAAAACTTGGCATTCAGCTTCATGATTCTCTAGATACTTAGCAACTTGCTCTTCAGTGATCTTCATCCTCTTCAGAGGAAGATATTCATCAGAGCTCATGAATGGCAGAAGAAATTCAATGGAATCTCTATGGTCCTCTGTATGAGCCTCAGATTCCTTGGTTCCTCAAAGGGAAACTCCTTTCTGTCCAGAGGACGTCCCATGAGGCTTTTCTCACTGGGACTCACGTCCTCCTCACTCTCTCCAGGTTCGGCCATATTGGTCATGTTATGGCCTTGCACTCTCTCTTGGGGTTTTCTTCTGTATTGCTTAGGAGAGTATGGAGGAGTTCAGTAATCTTCTTACTCAGCTGACCACCTGTGCCTCCAAATTTCTAATGGAGGACCTTGTTTCATTCATGAAACTTAGTAGGTTTTGATAGATCAGAGACCATGGTTGCCAGCCAGAATGGTTCTATTAGAATTCTCTGTCTATTGCTGAGAAGATGATGGAAAAGGCTTGCTATTGCTAAACCTATTTCTTCCACCATTATTATTGAAGCCTTGTTGAGGCTTCTGTTGGTCCTTCCATGAAAAATTTGGATGATTTCTCTATGAAGGATTATAGGTGTTTCCATAGGGTTCTCCCATGTAATTCACCTCTGCCATTGCAGGATTCTCAGGATCATAAGCTTCTTCTTCAGAAGATGCTTCTTTAGTACTGTTGGATGCAGCTTACAATCCATTCAGAATCTGAGAAATCATATTGACTTGCTGAGTCAATATTTTGTTCTGAGCCAATATGGCATTCAGAGTATCAATTTCAAGAACTCCTTCTTCTGAGTGTCCCATTGTTCACAGGATTCCTCTCAGAGGTGTACATAAACTGGTTATTTGCAACCATTTCAATGAGTTCCTGAGCTTCTGCAGGGATTTTCAGATGAAGAGATCTCCTGCAGAATGGTCCAATGACATTTTTGACAACTCAGACAGACCATCATAGAATATACATATGATGCTCCATTCTGAAGCATGTCAGTAGGACACCTTTTGATCAGTTCTTATATCTTTTCCCAAGCTTCATAGAAGGATTCTCCTTCCTTCTGTCTGAAGGTTTGGATTTCCACTCTAAGCTTGCTCATCTTTTGAGGTCGAAAGAATTTGGCCAGAAAAGCATTGACCAGCTTATCCCAAGAGTTCAGGCTATCCTTAGGTTGTGAATCCAACCATGTTCTAGCTCTGTCTCTTACAGCAAAAGGGAAAAGCATAAGCCTATAAACCTCGGGATCAACTCCATTGGTCTTGACAGTGTCACAGATTTGCAAGAATTCAGCTAAAAACTGATGAGGATCTTCCATTGGAAGTCCATGAAACTTACAATTCTGCTGCATTAGAGAAACCAATTGAGGCTTAAGCTCAAATTGTTTGCTTCAATGCAGGAAGTGAGATGCTTCTTCCATAGAAGTTAGAAGAGGGTGCAATAAAGTCACCAAGCATCTTCATTGCATCTCCACCATTGTTATTAGGTTCGGCCATGTCTCCCTCTTTTTCGAAAATTTCTGTCAGGTTCTCTCTAGAGAGCTGTGCTTTAGCTTCCCTTAGCTTCCTCTTCAGAGTCCTTTCAGGTTCAGGATCAGCTTCAACAACAATATTCTTATCCTTGTCCTGCTCATATAAAAGAAGAGAAAGAAAAGAAAATATGGAATCCTCTATGTCACATTATAGAGATTCTTATGAGTAAAGAGAGAAGAAAGAAGGAGAAGAGAAAAATCGAACACAGAAAGAAGATGGGTCGAATTGGGTGGAGATAAGTGTTAGTAGATAAAGAAATAGAAGAGATGTGAGAGGGGGAGAGAATTCGAATTGAATTAAAAAAAGGAAAATGTTTTGTTTTATTCAAATATTAGTTAGAATCGAAATTAAAAAGAGAAAAAAATAAAATTAAAATTGAAACAATTAGTTAAAAAGAATTAAAAAAAGGGTGAGGAGTTTTGAAAATTAGAGAGAGAAAATTAGTTAGGTAGTTTTGAAAAGATAAGAATCAAACAAAAAGATGAGATTAATTGAAAAAGATTTGAAAATCAATTTTGAAAAGATAAGAAGTTAGAAAAGATTTTGAAGTTGATTTTGAAAAAGATGTGATTTGAAATTTATTTGAAAAAAGATTTGAAAGGAAATTAAAATATTGATTTTTGAAAAATTAAAGTTGATTACTTGACTAACAAGAAACTAAAATATATTATTCTAAAATTTAAATATTGAACCTTTCTTAATAGGCAAGTAACAAACTTTAAAATTATTGAATCAATCACATTAATTGTTAGTAATGAATTTGAAATTATGAAATGAAATTAAGAAAAGATTTTGAAAATCATTTTTAAAAAGTTTCGAAAATATTAATAAAAAAGATGAGAAAGATTTGATTTTGAAAAGGTTTGAAAAGATAAGATTTTTAAATTGAAAATTTGACTTGACTCATAAGAAACAACTAAATTTTTAAAATTTTTTACTAAGTCAACTCAAATTTTTGAAATTTATGAGTGAAAAAAAAGGGAAAGATATTTTTTAATTTTTGAATTTTTTAATAAGGAGAGAGAAAAACATAAAAATGATGCAAAACATGAAAATTTAAGATCGAAATAAGAAATGCATGCAAGAACACTTTGAATGTCAAGATGAACACCAAGAATTTATTTTTAAAAAAATTTTAAGAAAAGAAAGACATGCAAGACACCAAACTTAGAAATTTTTAACGTTGAGACACTAATAAATTGAAAATGCATATGAAAAACAAGGAAAGACACAACATAAAATTGCAAAGATCAAACAAAGAAGATCATCAAGAACAACTTGAAGATCGTGAAGAATAGTTCCATGCAGGTGTTCTTCGAAAATTTAAAGAAAAGTTAAAAGGATGCAATTGACACTAACTTACAATTTGACACTAGACTCAAACAAAAAACACAAAATTATTATTTTTTTTTTGGTTTTATGATTTTATTAAATTTTTTTTTGGATTTTCGAAAATTAATTAGGAAAAAAAATAAAGAATTCAAAATTTCTAATAAGAATTCCAGGAATCATGCAATGTTCGTCTAAAACTCCGGTCCAGGAATTAGACATGGCTTACTAGCCAGCCAAGCTTTCAGTGAAAGCTTCGGTCCAAAACACTAGACATGGCCAATGGCCAGCCAAGCTTCAGCATACAAATCAGACATACAACAGCTGATTAGATGAGAGTCCAAGGGCTCTTGCCATGATAAGTGGAAGCCTCAGTCCAAAAATTAGACATGGATTAACAACCAGCCAGGCTTCAACATATCATGATGAAACTCTAGAATTCACTCTTAAAAATTCTGAACTCATAGAATAATTTATTTTTTTGAAAATTTTTCGAAAACAAAAATAATAAAAACAAAAAGCTTAAAATAGAATAAAATTACCTAATCTGAGCAACAAGATGAACCGTCAGTTGTCCAAACTCGAACAATCCCCGGCAACGGTGCCAAAAACTTGGTGCACGAAATTGTGATCTCAATGGTTCCAAAAACTTAGTACACACAATCATAATCTCAATTCTTCTTCACAAATTCGCACAACTAACCAGCAAGTGCACTGGGTTGTCCAAGTAATAAACCTTACGTGAGTAAGGGTCGATCCCACGGAGATTGTCGGCTTGAAGCAAGCTATGGTCATCCTTGTAAATCTCAGTCAAGCGGATTCAAATGGTTATGGGATTTTGATAATTAAAATATAAATAAAATATAGAATAGGATGGAGATACTTATGTAATTCATTGGTGAGAATTTCAGATAAGCGTATGGAGATGCTTTGTTCTTTTTGAATCTCTGCTTTCCCACTGCCTTCATTCAATCATTCATACTCCTTTCCATGGCAAGCTGTATGTTGGGCATCACCGTCGTCAATGGCTACCTCCAGTCCTCTCAGTGAAAATGGTCCAAATGCGCTATCACCGCACGGCTAATCATCTGTGTCATGTTGAAATAGGATCCGTTGATCCTTTTGCGTCTGTCACTATGCCAAGCACTTGTGAGTTTGAAGCTCGTCACAGTCATCCCATCCCGGATCCTACTCAGAATACCACAGACAAGGTTTAGACTTTTCGGATCTCAAGAATGGCCGCCAATAATTCTAGTTTATACCACGAAGACTCTGATTTGAACCAGGAGCCCAAGAGATAAACACTCAAGCTATTGCAGATAGAACGGAAGTGGTTGTCAGGCACGCGTTCATAGGCGAGAATGATGATGAGTGTCCGATGACAAGTCATCTTAGCCTAGTTTCACTAGTCTTTTTCTTTCGTTTTCATTAGAATTATGCACTTTCTTGAGCTACAAGCAAGCCAATTAGGTAGATTTTCATGTTTCCCTTGATTGAATCAACCATGTATGAATTCATGCTATTTCATGAGGTTTTATGCTAAAATTGTTGCATATTATGATAGAATGAATATCTCATGATTATGAGCATAGCTTTGATGAGTTTGGTTGATTAATTATAGGTGAAGAAAGCTTGGAGAAAGGTTGAAGTAAGAAGGAATAGCTAGGAGTAAAGAGAAGACAATGGAATAAGTGAAATTGAACCAGGAAGCAAAAGCTGGACCTAAAGTTAGCATCAAACTTTTTCACAAACTTTTGGTTGAAAAGTTAGCCCCAACGTTAGCCCCCTAACTTGGAGGCTAACGTTGGAACTTGAAAATCACTCCCTGGGTATCAAAAGTTTGCGCCAACGTTAGCCCCCTAACTTTGAGGCTAACGTTGGCACATGAAATTCTCCCCTGGGCACCAAAAGTTTGCGCCAACGTTAGCCTCCTAACTTTGAGGCTAACGTTGGCACATGAAATTCTCCCCTGGGCACCAAAAGTTTGCGCCAACGTTAGCCCCCTAACTTTGAGGCTAACGTTGGCTCATGAACAACACAAGGAGGAGCAAAAGTTTGCGCCAACGTTAGCCCCCTAACTTGGTGGCTAACGTTGGCGCCACAATCACACAAGGCAAGGCCAACGTTAGGGTCAAAGTTAGACCCCTAACGTTGGCACCAACGTTCATATCAGCAAATTTTGTGGGCTGCTATGAAAAGTTGGAGCAAAAGTTAGGCCCCTAACGTTTGCTCAAACTTTTGGTCCAACTTTTGCAAAACTCAAACCCGGTTCAATTGGTTCACTTTGGTTCTTCTCCAAACTTCAAGAGCAATAAACCAAGGCCTCTTTCAACCCAATTCCACCAAGAGCAAAGGCCCAACTCAAGGCTTGAAGATCATTTGAAGAAAGTGTATAAATAGGATAGAATTCAAGTTCTTCGGGGAGCTTTCTTTTGGAATTTTCATAATAGTTTTCGAAGAGCTTTTTCCGGAAGAGTTTTTCTTTTGAATTTTCATAGCTTTTGGCATAGAGTGATCTTTAATTTCTTTGTTTTCATTGCTTTCAATTTCAATTACACTTGTCTTGGATCTTGGATTGGAGAATTGAAGAAATTCTGTTTCAATCTCAATCTTTGATATCTCTGTTTCTTTACTGTTAATTGAATTTCATTTCCGGTTAATTGCTCTTCATCTATTCTCTTTGCAATTTACAATTCCCTTGCAATTGTTTTTATTGGATCTAGGAAGGCATTGAGATCTAGACTTAGTTTTCTAGTCTCTGGGTCCTGAGATCCAAATCTCCAATTTACATTCTGTTTCTTGCTTTCCATGTTCATTTACTTTTCTGCTATAAGATCCGATCCAATCCCAATTCCCTTTTACTCTTCTGTTTGATGCAATTTAACTTTTCCTTGTTTAATTTCTGCAAATCCACGTCCCAATCCCCTTTACGTTTCAAGCAATTTACATTCCTTGCACTTTAAGATTCCGCAATTTACATTTCTTGCACTCTAAGTTTCTGCCATTTAATTTCTTGTTCCTTAAGATTTAGCAATTTAATTTCCTGCTCTCTTTACTTTCATGCAATTTACATTCTGCAAATCACAAATCACCCAACCAACACTCGATTCGCTTGACTAAATCAACCACTAAACTAAAATTGCTCAATCCTTCAATCCCTGTGGGATCGACCTCACTCCCGTGAGTTTTTATTACTTGATGCGACCCGGTACACTTGCCGGTTAGATTTGTGTGTTTTGGGAGAAATTTATTTTTCACCAAAATACTCATCAAGTTTTTGGCGCCGTTGCCGGGGATTGATTAGATTGACAATGATTAAGTGAGGTGGTGATCTAGATCAAGCAGTTTTTCTTTAATTTTTGACTGACACACTAAGTGTTTGAATTTTTGTCTGAGCTAATTGAAACCTCACTTTAGCAATAGAGTGAAGTTTTCTTGGTTTATCTTGCTGAATATGATTCTCATAGCTTGATAAATAAACGAGAGAAGTGATTTTTACGTTCATTAATCTCTCAAGTTTACCAACTGTTTGACACATGGTGTCAACTAATCCTCTGACTACATTCTGGCATGAGAATATCCAATTTTCATTTGATTTGTTTGTGATTGTGCAGGTCATGGAGGAAAGGAATCCTACAGCAAGAGGAGAAAAACTGAGGCATTATGATTTCCAGCCTCCATAATCAAAGAGCAAGATGTCAAGCTAGTGACAATAAAAGAGCGCTTGTTGGGAGGCAACCCAACCCGAGGTAGTTTTCTGTTCATAACTATTTTAATAAAAAGGTTAACTAATTTTATCTATAATGCAAGAAGCTAAGTTTGGTGTTGCACACCAAAACAATCTAAGGGAGAATGAAGGATTCTAAGTTTGGTGTTCCACCAAAATCTCATCATAAAACACACTCTCACCTTCTGCATAATGCTGGCCTCAAGCATGTTGGATAAACTAGTTAACTATTCTGCTGTTTCCTAGTTTTCAATTTTATTGCTTTTGAAAAAGAAGAAAAAGAGTTTCACACATGGTTAATCTAATGCATTGGCAAGGTACTAAGTTTGGTGTTCCCACACCAAAGTAAGTACAAAAGCCCACAAATAAATCATGCAAGCTAACCATTTTTCAAGTGCTTGGGGAACCAGCAACTTTCAATATCATTGCAGAATGTCATACAAGCTTTTGGAGGTTTGAACATCATCAAAAAGGAGAAAGATGAACATGAAGGTCAGCAACAATGATGATGAGAAAAAGGAAAGCAATTGAACTCCAACAGGTTGTATTGTTAAGTGATTGTTCTACATCAAATATTGCTGTGATTTAAAGTTGGATTGTACCCTTAATTGCCCTGCCTGCATGCATAGTATAATTTCTTTCTTTATAATTCAATAAGCAAGATGTTTGATCATTCACAACATTTTCATCTTCAAAACTTGTCTGCACTCAATTTCCAAGAAATGCATCACATGAAAGTTCTTTGAAAAGAAGGATTGAGGAATTAAACAATTTTGAGGCAAGCGAAAGATTAGGAGAAGTGGTGGTTCTAGTTGTATGATTTTGTATTGAGGTTGCATGCTTGTGAAAACTTGCATGGGAGCTCATAGGCGGGACATGAAGTTCAAAGAAGTATTGTGGAGATTCTCAAAAACTTATTGATCCGAGAAGCAGCAAAGAAAACAAAAGAAAGAAAAGAAAATACAAAAGCAAAAAGAATATGGCCCAAGGCTCTGAGCATCAATTACTAGGCAGAAAAAAAAAAGAAAGAAGAAACAAAACTCAAAGAGTTGTTAGCCTAGTAAATGCTTGTGGTTGAGATGTATCAAGGAAAGAGGCTTGAGCAAGTAAATCCTTAGGGGTGCTTCAACACCTAATACCTTAAAACCAACTGGTTTAGGAGTATTGATTGAAAGCTTATCTAAAGAGCCGCTTTGAGACATGATACTTAGAGTCGAGGCCAAAGCACAGAAACTATAAGCTGCTTCAAGGTGATTACATATAAAGAGATCTCCATGATACCATTTGGATGAAAATCCTAAGACCTACGACTCCCAATATGTAAGGACTAGTGAGCACTGAAGCCCTTGCATGAGCACATGATTTAGAGTTCACCCCACTGTACCTGATCACTTCACTCACTGGACTTTACAAGTTATTCTTCAATTCATCTTAATTGAAAGAACTTTGGAGCATAAATTTATTTCTTGCTTGGGGACAAGCAAGTTTTAAGTTTGGTGTTGTGATGACAAGTCATCTTAGCCTAGTTTCACTAGTCTTTTTCTTTCGTTTTCATTAGAATTATGCACTTTCTTGAGCTACAAGCAAGCCAATTAGGTAGATTTTTATGTTTCCCTTGATTGAATCAACCATGTATGAATTCATGCTATTTCATGAGGTTTTATGCTAAAATTGTTGCATATTATGATAGAATGAATATCTCATGATTATGAGCATAGCTTTGATGAGTTTGGTTGATTAATTATAGGTAAAGAAAGCTTGGAGAAAGGTTGAAGTAAGAAGGAATAGCTAGCAGTAAAGAGAAGACAATGGAATAAGTGAAATTGAACCAGGAAGCAAAAAGCTGGACCTAAAGTTAGCATCAAACTTTTGCACAAACTTTTGGTTGAAAAGTTAGCCCCAACGTTAGCCCCCTAACTTGGAGGCTAACGTTGGAACTTGAAAATCACTCCCTGGGTATCAAAAGTTTGCGCCAACGTTAGCCCCCTAACTTTGAGGCTAACGTTGGCACATGAAATTCTCCCCTGGGCACCAAAAGTTTGTGCCAACGTTAGCCCCCTAACTTTGAGGCTAACGTTGGCACATGAAATTCTCCCCTGGGCACCAAAAGTTTGCGCCAACGTTAGCCCCCTAACTTTGAGGCTAACGTTGGCTCATGAACAACACAAGGGGGAGCAAAAGTTTGCGCCAACGTTAGCCCCCTAACTTGGTGGCTAACGTTGGCGCCACAAGCACACATGGCAAGGCCAACGTTCATATCAGCAAATTTTGTGGGCTGCTATGAAAAGTTGGAGCAAAAGTTAGACCCCTAACTTTTGCTCAAACTTTTGGTCCAACTTTTGCAAAACTCAAACCCGGTTCAATTGGTTCACTTTGGTTCTTCTCCAAACTTCAAGAGCAATAAACCAATGCCTCTTTCAACCTAATTCCACCAAGAGCAAAGGCCCAACTCAAGGCTTGAAGATCATTTGAAGAAAGTGTATAAATAGGATAGAATTCAAGTTCTTCGGGGAGCTTTCTTTTGGAATTTTCATAATAGTTTTCGAAGAGCTTTTTCCGGAAGAGTTTTTCTTTTGAATTTTCATAGCTTTTGGCATAGAGTGATCTTTAATTTCTTTGTTTTCATTGCTTTCAATTTCAATTACACTTTTCTTGGATCTTGGATTGGAGAATTGAAGAAATTCTGTTTCAATCTCAATCTTGGATCTCTCTGTTTCTTTACTGTTAATTGAATTTTATTTCCGGTTAATTGCTCTTCATCTATTCTCTTTGCAATTTACAATTCCCTTGCAATTGTTTTTATTGGATCTAGGAAGGCATTGAGATCTAGACTTAGTTTTCTAGTCTCTGGGTCCTGAGATCCAAATCTCCAATTTACATTCTGTTTCTTGCTTTCCATGTTCATTTACTTTTCTGCTATAAGATCCGATCCAATCCCAATTCCCTTTTACTCTTCTGTTTGATACAATTTAACTTTTCCTTGTTTAATTTCTGCAAATCCACGTCCCAATCCCCTTTACGTTTCAAGCAATTTACATTCCTTGCACTTTAAGATTTCGCAATTTACATTTCTTGCACTCTAAGTTTCTGCCATTTAATTTCTTGTTCCTTAAGATTTAGCAATTTAATTTCCTGCTCTCTTTACTTTCATGCAATTTACATTCTGCAAATCACAAATCACCCAACCAACACTCGATTCGCTTGACTAAATCAACCAATAAACTAAAATTGCTCAATCCTTCAATCCCTGTGGGATCGACCTCACTTCCGTGAGTTTTTATTACTTGATGCGACCCGGTACACTTGCCGGTTAGATTTGTGTGTTTTGGGAGAAATTTATTTTTCACCAAAATACTCATCAATGTCACGGATTATCACATTAATTAGGTTGAGGTACGAGTGAATATCTTGGAATAAGAATAAGCTTGAATTGAATAGAAAAATAATAGTACTTTGCATTAATTCATGAGGAACAGCAGAGCTCCACACCTTAATCTATGGGGTGTAGAAACTCCACCATTGAAATATACATAAGTGAAAGTGGTCCAGGCATGGCCGAATGGCCAGCCCCTAAACATCTACAATATGATCTCCAGATGTAAAATAAATCACTAAAAGTAGTTTTTATACTAGACTAGTAACTAGGGTTACAGAAAATAAGTAAATGATGTAGAAATCCACTTTCGGGCCCACTTGATGTGTGCTTAGGCTGAGCATTGAGCTTTCATGTGTAGAGACTCTTTTTGGAGTTAAACGCCAGGTTGTAGCCTGTTTTTGGCATTTAACTCCAGAATAGGGCAGGAAGTTGGCGTTTGAACGACAGTTTGCATCGTCAAAACTCGCGCAAAGTATGAACTATTATATATTGCTGAAAATCCTTGGATGTCTACGTTCCAACTCAATTGAGAGCGTGCCAATTGGGTTTCTGTAGCTCCAGAAAATCCATTTCAAGTGCAGGGAGGTCAGAATCCAACAGCATCTGTAGTCCTTCTTCAGCCTCTGAATCAGATTTTTGCTCAAGTCCCTCAATTTCAGCCAGAAATTACCTGAAATCACAAAAAAACACACAAACTCATAGTAAAGTCCAGAAATGTGATTTTTATTTAAAAACTAATAAAAATATACTAAAAACTAACTAAATCATACTAAAAACTATGTAAAAACAATGCCGAAAAGCGTATAAATTATCCGCTCATCATCAGGCTATTAATACCTCTCCTTCATGGACGCTTACTCAGGATACAACCAAATCCCAATGTATCAACCCGACGAAGAGAAGACATCGTTCCTAACCCCAAAGGAAAACTATTGCTATATAGTTCTGCCCTTCGGACTCAAGAACGCAGGGGCTACTACCAAAGACTGATGAACAAAGTCTTTGCCGATCACATTGGAAAGCTAATGGAAGTTTATGTAGATGACATACTGGTAAAAACACAAATTGAGGAATCGTTGTTACCCGACCTCGCTAAAGTGTTCGACACCATAAGAGAGCATGGCATGCGACTTAACCCCGCAAAGTGCACCTTTGCGGTAGAAGCTGGCAAATTCCTGGGCTTCATGCTCACCCAAAGAGGAATCGAAGCAAACCCAGATAAGTGCCGGGCTATACTTCACATGAAAAGTCCGACCTCTGTCAAAGAGGTCCAGCAGCTTAACGGAAGACTAGCAGCTCTCTCTAGATTCCTAGCTGCATCAACCTTAAGATCTCTCCCCTTCTATGCAACATTAAGGAAGGGAAAGAGGTTCGAGTGGACCCCAGAATGCGAACAAGCCTTCCAAGATTTCAAGAAAATTCTAGGGCAACCACCTGTCCTTACTCGACCTCAAAAAGGTGAAGAGCTTATACTATACCTCGCTGTAGGGAGTCGGGCAATAGCCTCAGCGTTGGTCAGAGAGGACAAAAATGGGCAACAACCCATCTACTTCATCAGTAAGGCTCTACAAGCGGCTAAACTAAACTATCAAAAGATAGAAAAGTTTGCCTACGCCCTTATATTTACTTCCCGACGACTCAGACCATACTTTCAAGCTCACAACATCAGAGTACAGACCAACCAACCCATAAAGGGGATCTCACAGAAAACAGACTTAGCTGGAAGAATCCTACAATGGGCAGTCGAGTTGTCCGAATTCGACATCAATTATGAAGCCCGGACAGCTATTAAATCCCAGTACCTGGCCGACTTCATCGCAGAGTATACTGACACCCCAGGCACCCCCACAAAGTGGAGCCTTTATGTAGATGGCTCCTCAAACAAATCCGGAAGTGGCGCATGCATCATTTTAGAGAGCGATATGGGAACCCAAATCGAGCTATCCTTAAAGTTTGAATTTGCAGCCTCAAATAATCAAGCTGAATATGAAGCGGTACTAGCTGGTTTGAGGTTTACTAGGGAAGTTGGAGCTCAATGACTTACCATCTTCAGCGACTCCTAAGTAGTCACTTCGCAGATAGAAGAGAGCTATCAAGCTAAGGATCCCACTATGAGAAAGTACCTTGACAAAACCAAAGAACAGCTTAGACAATTTAAGCGATATGATGTCCGGCATATACCCCGAGAGCAGAATGCCCGGGCTGATGCACTCTCAAAACTAGCCAGCACCAAACCAGGGGGCAATAATAGAAGCCTCATCCAAGAAACTCTCTGAAATCCATCAACCTTGGAGGAAGAGAAGATCCTAGCCATCTCAGGACAGGATCAAGGATGGATGGCTCCCATAATTAACTACCTCAAGACAGAAACACTCCCAGCAGACAAAAAGGAGGCAAAGAGGCTAGTACGAGAAGCTCAGTAATACACCATAATACAAGACGTCCTGTATAAGAGAGGAATCTCCACACCCCTCCTAAAATACGTCCCAACCTCTGCTACAAAGGAAGTTCTCGAAGAAGTCCACAGTGGCACGTGCGGTAATCACCTCGGAGCACGAGCCCTTGCTAAAAAGTTACTCCGAGCTAGTTTCTACTGACCGACCTTACAAAGGGAAGCAACAGAGTTTGTCAAGACATGCCCACCCTTCCAGAAGCACGCCAACTTCCACATAGCTCCACCCGAGGAGCTCATCTGCGTTACTTCACCCTGGCCATTCGCAAAGTGGGAGCTCGACCTCCTTGGACCCTTTCCCCAGGGGTCTGGACAAGTCAAGTTCCTCATCGTAGGCATAGACTACTTCATAAAGTGGATTGAGGCAGAGCCAGTAGCTAGTGCCACAGCCCAAAGAAGTCGGAAATTTTTATACAGAAATATTATCACAAGATTTGGGGTTGCATGCTCCATTACCACAGATAATGGTACTCAATTCGCTGACACAGGCTTTAGGAATCTGGTAGCTGATCTAAAAATCAGGCACTAGTTCACCTCTGTAGAGCATCCACAAGCCAATGGACAAGCGAAAGCTGCCAACAAAGTCATACTGGCCAGGTTGAAACGGAGGTTACAGGATGCCAAGGGAGCTTGGGCTGAAGAGCTCCCGCAAGTTCTTTGGACATATCAGACAACACCACATTAAACTACTGGAGAATTGCGATTCCGACTTGCTTACGGAATAGAGGCAATGATCCCCGTAGAGATAGAAGAACGATCTCCTAGAATGATCCTCTATAATAAAGATACTAACTCCCAGGCTCAAAGGGAAGAGCTCGACCTACTTCCAGAAGTCCGAGTAAGAGTCCAAATTAAAGAGGAAGCCCTAAAGCGTCGAATGGCTCTGAGATATAATCGGAAGGTAGTCCAGCGAAGCTTCACCACTGATGTAAGGCAGAAGTCGGCCAATTAAGAATTCAATATAGAAATAGCGTTGTGAGTATAGTTCTTAACCAGCTGAAATTCACCCATCAATTTAGAAAGGTTGTCACAAAATTAGAATAAAAATACTGGGAGTATGAATCCCAGGTCGTCTCCCAACGAGTTAACAAAAGGGTGCTATCTTATTAATCAGGAGTTTTCCGAGAAATTTGAGAGTTGAATAACAGAAAATAATTAATTGTAAATTAAAAGAGAATTATATATTTTAATTAAAAAGTCTTGACTGGGGGAATGATTAATTGGAAGTTCTATCCTTGTAGGAATTCTCTCAAGTGTAGTATAAAGAGGTTGTTATTTTCACTTAGTTAACCCTTACCAAATAAAGGAAAGTCAAGTGATTGAGCTAACTCTTATTCGTAAATCC
The DNA here is from genome assembly GCF_003086295.3 of Arachis hypogaea. Classification (NCBI taxonomy): domain Eukaryota; kingdom Viridiplantae; phylum Streptophyta; class Magnoliopsida; order Fabales; family Fabaceae; genus Arachis; species Arachis hypogaea. Next base: position 96,809,776 of record NC_092055.1, on the reverse strand, counting down.
TAGTCCTCTCCCTTGAGAAGGTCTAGCGTTAGTAAATAGAGAATTAGCCAACAACTTCTAATTTAACTAATCACTTGAGCATTCCAACTCAAGTGTCTCCTTTTAATCAACCCCCATGTCAAGTTGGGAGTCTACTCCATCAACATGGATACCATATTCGTTGTTGGGAGTAGGGAATAGAAAAGAGACATGAAAATCAAATTAATTGGAAGCAATTAAACAAATAATAAAATTTAAATGGAAAAATACCGCTTGCATTAATAAATTCTAAAAACAATCCAATTGTAACTCTAAACAAGAATTAAGAATATGGAATAATAAGGGAATAAGAAAACAAACTAGAATGGTAACTTCAACGGAGGTAATGACTCTTCAATATCCAAAGAAAGAGCATAAAACTAAGAATGTGTGAATGTAAAAGAAAACCTAGAGGAAGAGTAATTTCTCTCTAGAATTAGATCTTAAAACTAAAACTATGCTAATGAGAATATCTGTTGAGTCTCTGCATATTCCCTGGCTCTAGTCTGTGTTTCTGGGCCGGAAACTGGGTCCAAACTTGGCCCAAAATCGCCCCCAAGCATTTTCTGTTATTTCTGCAGATCACGCATGTCACGCATACACGTCAGTTATGCATACGCGTCGCTAGTTGTCTTGGCGTGTCACGCGTACGCGTCATCCACGCACACGCGTCTTCTAGCAGAACTCCAATCCACGCATACGTGTCGGACACGCGCACGCGTCGCTGCAAATTTCTCCATGTTGCGCGCTAGTTATCTCCTTAGTTTCTTGTGTTCCTTCCATTTTTGCAAGCTTCCTCTCCATTCTCTAAGCCATTCCTGCCCTATAAAGCCTGAAACACTGAACACACAGATCACGGCATCGAATGGTATAAAGGAGAATTAAAATACACAAATTAAAGACTCTAGGAAGCAAGTTTTCAACCATAGAATAACACTAGGAAGGAATTGTAAAATCATGCAAATCATATGAATAAGTGGATAAGGACTTGATAAAAACCACTCAAATGAGCACAAGATAAACCATAAAATAGTGGTTTATCAATCTCCCGACACTTAAACATTAGCATGTCCTCATGCTTAGCTCAAGGAGATTAAAAGACTAAATAAGGGAAAGTAAGACTCATGAAATGCAACCTATGTATGAATGCAACTATATGCTAAGATGAATCCGCCTACTTGGTTAAAAGTAAATAAGTTCTTCAAGACAAATATAAATCAAATTCCACTAATTCAAATTATACAGTAAAGACAAGTAAACTTGTAAGAAGACAGCTCATGAAAGCAGGGAACATAGAATCAAGCATTGAACCATCATTGATGGTGTATGTACACTCTAATCTCTCAAGTGTCTAGGGTAATCCACTCTAGTCTTCTCTAGTCATGCTTTCTAAACTTTGTTCTTCAACTAACCAATCAACAAGCATTTAATGTACCAATGCAAACATCATGAGGTCTTTTCAAGGTTGTACTGGGGCCAAGGTAAAGGTGAGGGTATATATATGGCTAAGTGAGCTATAAATTAAATCCTTGATTAACCTAAGCTCTCACCTATACATACTCTATATTCTTCTTAAATCATGCCTAGCTACCCAAAATTTCCAGTTTTGCATTACATACTCATGCATCAACTCTTCTTTTAATTTTCATCACATATGCATTGATTTTTCATTAACTTAACATTGGGGTAATTTTGTCCCCTTATTTATTTATTTAATTATTGAATATTTTTAGATTTTTTTTGAAAGCATAAAAGTAAGCATAACATTATCAATGCACATGGATTTTTAATTTTTCTGGTCTCGCATGAGTAGGTACCCAAATTCCTAATATTTTATCAATTCAACACTTCCATATTAACCCATGTTCCCACTTTTCTTTCCCACACTTAATTGATACGCAATCTCTATCTTAAGCTAACCAAAGATTCAATTTGGGATAATTAATTATTTTTCTGCTTAAGGCTACTAATGTGGTAAAATATAGAACAAATGGGGATTAAAAGGCTCAAAGTGGCTAACAAAGGTAATTAAAAAAGGATAGGGTATTTGGGATAAGTGAGATAATAGAATAATGGCCTCAATCATATACATGCATATAAATACATTAAACATTGGACATATAGGATGGAACAACATGTAGATTACAATCTTAGAAAAGAAAATACCCAAGAATAAAATATTATGGTTAAATAATGTAACCATGTAATTATGCTCAAATCTCACAGGTTGTGTGTTCTTAGCTTAAAAACCATGTTCCAATTTTTAATCTTCAAACAAGTTTTAATTCAAAAGTTTTGATTTAAATTAGTGAAGTTTTCAAAAATAGGGTCTTAAAAAGAAACTTATTATTTTTCAACCAATTAGAACATGCATGCAAACACTTATTATTATGCAATCTATCCTATCGTAACAAAAGAAAAATAGCTTATTGGTGTTAAGAAAAAAAATAACCTCCGGAAGTCAGGTACTGACCGACCTCCCCACACTTAAAGCTTGGCATCGTCCTCGGTGCCATCAGTTAGAAACAAAAGGGTGCTGGTAGCATCATCTCCACTATCGGGATTGTCATGGCTCCCTGTGCTAGTAGATGAAGTGGAGTCTGGAGTGTCTGGTTCTTCTTCAGGTGGGTGGTTGCCAATAATTAGCTCCTTGAGGTATGTAAATTGGCGCTTGTTACGGCACTCCATTCGCTTTGCCTGCCGGTCAAGCCGGTCCAACCTCTCCAGTATTTGAAGGAGCAGTTGATTTGTTGAAGTTGCTTGTGATGTGGAAGGAGAAGGAATATCTCCTGCTGGGTTTACGGTCCGGCTGATAGTGGCTACTGGAGGTCTGATGTACTTCCCATTGGGGACAATCTGATCATCCTGCGGAAGTATGGTCTTGGTGTCCCCAGCTCTGTAGGAGACTCTGGCTGCCGAGACTAGATCTGAAACCAAGGCAGGAAAGGGTAGGTTGTCCGCAATCTGTACGTGTCCCATGGGGTCCTGGAGGTGTCTTGGTAAGTTGAGAGGCTGGTCTGTAAGGACACACCAGAGAAAAACAGCCATATCTGCAGTGAAGGAGGACTCGTGAGTTCTCGAAAAGACGTAATGGGACATAATCTTTGCCCACACTCGAGCCCCCAAGGTGAGTGCTGAAGCTAATATTCCCTTAGGTCGGGATAGATGGTATTCATAGATCCATCTGCTGCCAGGTTGTGCTATAACTCTGAGGACAGCGTCCCAGTCAAATTGGTATGTCTGGCGTTTGAAAGAGGCTTCTTGGAATATGTCCAATCCTTCTGCAGTAGGAAAAAGATCTAAAGCTCGCTGAATAGCCTCTTCAGTTATGGAGACTTGCTTCTGACGGACATAAACAGACTGTAGGGTTGGCATATGAAAATTGGAGTAGAATTTAACTACCCATGAGAGATTAACCTGCTGTGGCTGTTTTCATAAGAATCCCCATTATCTGTGCTCAATGCGGGGCTCAACAAACTCAACAATGTGGGTCGGGAGGATGAGTAGGTACTCATTGTTATAGTTCCGCTCAGTCAGGATGGGGAACATCTGCTCAAAGTAGCGGTTAGTGAACCACGCAGTGTTCTTTGCTGGAAAGGCTTTCTCTTTTTCATCGACCTTGATGATCCTCTTGACTCGCTTTGTTGAGGACTTTACTGATGTTGAAGATAGTTCCGTAGCTAGTGCTATTTTTGTTCCTTTTCTTGATGGTGGTTTGGGAGTAGCTTTCTCTTTACCTTTTTTGGTGGCCATCCTGAAAAAGGAAAAGGAAAAGGAAAGTAACATGTAAAGCTAAGGGTTAAAGCAAGGAAGGGATGGTACAAGTGATAATCAATGCCAAAGTAAAGAAGGATGTCGTTAACACATGGTCGCGACTACATGTGATAAGTTCATCAATGGGAATATAGCAAGTGCATGTTATGGCAAGTAGATGCAAGATGTTTATTAGCATGCCGGCAAAGGCATGAGTGACATATATCAAGCATCAATAACTTAAATGTATTATCACTCGTAACAAACTAGCCATCACGTTTATATTAACAATTATATTCAATTAATAAAATAATGAAAGGGTTTTATGAAAAGCAGGCATTAGAGTAGAAGGATAGAATAATTAAAAATGCACAATGTCATATGGGCTTTTTCATAAACACTTAGTGTGCATGGTAGATATGTTATTGAAAGTATTAAAGTTGAACATGCAGACAACCCAAAAATAATTATTGATAATTGTCAAACAACTCCTTAATAATCCACAAGCAATTATAGAAGAAAATAATCACCCAATTAGATTTCTAACACCAAGTAAAAAGGATGTAAAAAGAAAAAGAAAGACTAAGAAAACATAGATTATGAATTTAAAAAGAAAAAAGAAGAAGGGAATATAAATTAAAGTAATAATGGAAAAGGAAAAGGGGGAAGAAGAAAAGAAAAGAACCTTGATGATGGGGATGAAGAAGGAGGGGAGAAAGTAGTAGAAAGTAAGAAAGAATAAAGGAGAAAGAAGGAAGAAGAAAGAATGATAATAGAAAGATAATTAGGATTGTGGGGGTGGGAGATTTGAAATCAGGCGCTGAGGTGGATTAGATGTGTGTCGCTTGCGACACGTACGCGTGCTTCACGCGTTCACGTGGGTTGCGCTATTTTCAAGGGACGCGTACGCGTCCTTCACGCGTACGCGTTTCCTGAATTGTGCTATTGGCGCGAGAGCAGCCTCGCGCACGCACAACTTTCTGTTTTAATATGCACATTGCCAAAATTTAGGGCGACGCGTGCGCGTCAGGGACGCGCACGTGTGAATGGCTTGAATTGGAAAAACAACGCGTGCGTGTCCAGGACGCGTACGCGTGATAGGGCTTGTGCTTCCAGCACAATTCCAGCCCCACACCTTCATAACTTTCTGGCCAAACACATTTTTACGCCAATATGTAGGGTCACGCGTACGCGTGGGTGACGCGTACGCTTGAAAGGCTGATTTTGCAATTAATGCGGACGCGTCAGGGACGCGTACGCATGGGCGTGTTTGTGCCTAAAGCACGCCTCCAGCCATGCTCCCGTGTAACTCTCTGTTTCATTCTTCTTTGTTTTGCATGCACACATGACGTGTACACGTCAACGACGCTCGCACGTCGTGTGCTTCTTTTTTTTATACAGAATACAGATGCAAATGCAGACTATATGCAAAGATTATGAGAAGAGTCACTAAGAAAAATAAAGTAGAATAAAATATAATAAAACTAAGACTGAAACGGAACGATCATACCATGGTGGGTTGTCTCCCACCTAGCACTTTGCTTTTACGTCCTTAAGTTGGACGGTCTTCAAGCTCATTCTGCTTCTGTTGTTGGGTCCTCCACGAGGAAGACCTCTAGCTCTTTGTGTTCCTTCATCTTCTCACCATGATAAAGCCTTAGGTGGTGTCCATTGACCTTGATGCAATTGGAACTTGAAGGATGGCGCAGGTGGAAGACTCCATATGGCTCTGCTTTTTCCACCCTGTAGGGACCTTCCCATCTGGATCTCAGCTTTCCTAGCATGAGTCTCAGCCTGGAGTTGTAAAGGGGAACTAGATCTCCTGGTCTGAACTCTCTTCTTTTGATATGCTTGTCATGCACAGCCTTCATCTTCTCTTTGTATAATCTGGAGTTGTCATATGCTTTGAGTCGAAGGGTCTCTAGTTCTACCAGTTGTAGCTTCCTTTCAGCACCAGCTTTCTCAAAACTCATGTTGCACTCTCTCACAGCCCAGAAAGTGTTGCGTTCCACCTCTACTGGAAGGTGGCAAGCCTTTCCGTACACTAAGCGGAAGGGGCTCATCCCAATGTGTGTTTTGTATGCTGTCCGATATGCCCAGAGCGCATCAACAAGTCTGGTGCTCCAGTCCTTCCTATGAGGCTTTACTATCTTCTCCATAATATGCTTTATTTCTCTGTTAGATACCTCTGCTTGCCCATTGGTCTGGGGATGGTATGTTGTTGCCATTTTGTGAACTATCCCATGTTTCTTCAGTAATCCTGCTATCCTCCTGTTACAGAAGTGAGTGCCTTGATCACTCAAGATTGCTCATGGTGATCCAAAGTGAAAGATAATATGGTTTATAACAAAGGAAACAAAAGTGATAGCTTCATCAGTATGTGTAGGAATTGCTTCCACCCATTTAGAAATATAATCTACAACTAATAGTATATAAATGTAACCACTAGAGTTTGAAAATGGACCCATGAAGTCAATACCGCAAACATAAAAATTTCACAGAAAAGCATAATCTGTTGGAGCATCTCATCCCTCTTGGATATATTCCCAAATCTTTGGCATGGGGGACAGGATTTACAAAAGGTAGCAGCATCCTTAGAAAGAGTAGGCCACCAGAATCCATAGTCTAAAATTTTTTTAGCTGTTCTTTGAGGGCCAAAATGTCTTCCACTCTCAGAAGAGTGGCAGGGCTCTAAAATGGACTGGAATTCTGATTGGGACACACACCTTCTAATTACCTGGTCAGCACCATACGTCCATAAATATGGGTCATCCCATATATAGTATTTAGACTCGCTTTTCAGCTTGTCCCTTTGATGCTTAGTAAAATTAAGAGGGAAAGTATGGCTAACTAGATAATTAGCTACAGGTGCATACCAAGGAACTACTTCAGATACTGCGTGCAAGCTATCAAATGGAAAAGCATCATTGATAGGAGTGGAGTCATCCTTAATGTGCTCAAGGCGACTCAAGTGGTCTGCTACTAAATTCTGGTTACCACTCCTATCCTTAATTTCTAAATCAATTTCTTGCAGCAACAGTATCCAACGTATCAACCTTGGTTTGGACTCCTTTTTAGCTAATAAATATGTTAGAGCTGCATGGTCCGAGTACACTACCACCTTACTACCAAGTAAATAGGCTCGAAATTTATCCAGAGCAAAAACAATAGCTAGAAGCTCTTTTTCAGTGGTAGTGTAATTAGATTGAGCAGCGTCTAAGGTCTTAGACGCATAAGTAATTACGAAAGGATCCTTACCTTCGTGCTGGGCCAGCGCCGCTCCTACTGCATGGTTAGAGGCATCACACATAATCTCAAAAGGCTGGCTCCAGTCTGATCCTCTCACAATTGGAGCTTGAGTCAGGGCGATTTTCAGCTTATCAAATGCTTTCATGCAATCATCACTGAACTCGAACTTAATATCTTTCTGGAACAGCCTGGATAAAGGCAATGCTACCTTACTGAAGTCCTTGATAAATCTCCGGTAGAAAACTTGCATGACCAAGGAAGGAACGAACTTTCCTCACAGAGGAGGGGTAAAGTAAACTAGAAATGACATCTACCTTTGCTGGATCTACAGAAATACCAGTATTAGAGACAACATGTCCTAGAACAATCCCTTGTTTTACCATAAAGTGACATTTTTCAAAATTTAATACAAAGTTTGAACTAACACACCTGTCTAATACTCTAGCTAAACTATCCAAGCAAAGGCTAAAGGAATCACCATATATGCCAAAATCATCCATAAAAACTTCCATACAGCTCTCGATAAGATCTGAAAAGATACTCATCATGCATCTTTGGAAAGTAGCTGGTGCATTACATAAGCCAAAAGGCATCCTTTTGTATGCATACGTTCTAAAGGGACATGTAAAAGTAGTCTTCTCCTGGTCTTCAGGAGCTATATGAATTTGAAAATAGCCTGTATAACCATCTAAAAAGCAGTAATGGGATTTACCTGACAGGCGATCAAGCATCTGATAAATAAATGGCAAGGGGTAATGATCCTTGCGAGTAGCTTGGTTGAGACGTCTGTAATCAATGCAAACTCTTCATGAATTCTGCACTCTAGTTGTCAGGAGTTCTCCATGCTCATTCTTCACTGTTGTGACTCCAGACTTCTTGGGCACCACTTGCACTAGACTGACCCATTCACTATCTGAGATGGAGTAAATGATATCTGCTTCAAGTAGCCTGGTCACTTCTTTCTTGACAACTTCTAAGATGGTGGGATTCAATCTTCTTTGGGGTTGACAGACAGGTCTTGATCCCTCTTCTAAGAATATTCTGTGCTCACAAACTTGAGGGCTGATGCCTACTATATCCGCCAAGCTCCACCCGATTGCTTTCTTGTGTTTTCTCAGCACACTGAGTAGCTGCTCCTCCTGTTGGGAAGTGAGTTCCCTTGCAATGATAACTGGGAGCTTCTGATTATCCTCAGGGTAAGTATACTTGAGGTGGGGTGGAAGGGACTTTAATTCCACTATCTGCTCATGGCTGGGCTCTGGATCATCTGGAGTTAGTGATAATGGCAAAGTGTCCTCATTGTGTTTAGAGGGTGTCCCCACACTTGGACCTTACATGTGCCTCTCTTCTACTTCTTCTTGGTGAACTGCAGCTACAGTTTCATCAATGATGTCGCACTGGAAGATGGAATGATCTTCCGGAGGGTGCTTCACAGATTCGTTCAAATTAAAACTCACTGTTCTGCCATCTATCTCAAAGGAGTAAGTTCCTGAGATGGCATCCAGCTTGAACTTTGAAGTCTTCAGGAATGGCCTTCCAAGCAGGATTGATGATGGTCTTCCTGAGTCATTAGGGGGCATTTCCATGATATAGAAGTTAATGGGAAATGTGAGCCCCTTAATGCTCATAAGCACGTCTTCAGCAATTCCAACCACTGTAATAATGCTTTTATCTTCTAACACAAAATAAGCTGCCGACCTTTTTAAGGGAAGGAGCCTCAAAGCATCGTATATAGACAAAGGCATAATACTTACGCACGCTCCTAAATCACACATGCAGTCAGAAAATATTACACCCCCAATGGTACAGTTAACCATGCATGGACCTGGATCACTACATTTTTCAGGTATACCTCCCATTAAAGTAGATATAGAACTACCTAAAGAAATAATTTCTAATTCATTAATTTTATCTTTATGTATACATAAAACCTTCAGAAACTTTGCATATTTAGGTACTTGTTGAATAACATCAAAAAGGGGAACAGTTACCTCAACCTTTTTGAAGATTTCTACCATTTTGGGATCAAGTTCCATCTACTTTCTGGACTTCCGTGCAAGGTGTGGAAATGGAACAGGAATGGTGCCACTTGCAGCTTCTATGTCCTTTGGTGCTCCATTCCTTGGTTGTGCTTCTTCTTCTTCAACCATGTCTTGTACTTCCTCTTCCTCCTCAGCATCTTCCACTTCAACTATGTCTTCAACTGGGGTGTGTTCTTGTGGGCTTGGATCCTTTTGATTTCTCTCTTGAAATGTGGTTCTGGACCTCAAAGTTATGGCATTGATGCCACCCTTGGGTTGGGTAAGGGTTGAGAAGGAATTCCATTGGAGCTTGAAGGCTGATTATTGGAACTATTCATTGATCCAATCTGTGAGGCAAGAGCTTGTACAGCAGAGGTTGGACCGTTCAAGGTGGAGCTAAGTGTGTTCTCCATGGCCTTTTGTCTTTGCTCAATAGACTGAAGCATTTCGTCATGAGAAGAAGAAGACAGGTAAGTGATCTGAGGGGCCTGCTATTGGTTGTTCTGAGGTGCTTGGGACTTTATGCCAGGGCATTTTGACCAGTTTCACTGACCTTTTCTTTATGGTTTTAAGGTAGTTTCATGCATTTTCTTAGAAAATAAGCAAGTTTTGGGTAAATAATCACTTACATCTTGATTCAAGCAAACATTGTGAATTTTACATGATTTCATGACAATTATGCATGAATTAAAGGACAAATTGAATGATGCATGTCTCACAACTTGGATTAGAGCTTTGATGCACTTTATTGCTTGATTTCAGGACAAATGAAGCAAGGAAGAACCACGTTAGTAGCCATGTTAGTCTAGCTAACATGACCACTAACGTGGAATGAAGGCTAGCTTGCAACGTTAATGAGAAAAGTGATTGCCAATAACGCCTTTGTGAGCCATCATAGCCCACGTCAGTTGCCACGTTAACTATGTTAACGTGGAAACTAACGTGGAAGAGAAGTATAACTCCAACATTAGTGGTAAAAGTAAGTGCCACTAACGTTCCAAAAGGGGCAATTGGCCATGTTAAGAGCCACGTTAACTTAGTTAATGTGAGCTCTAACGTGGAAGAAGAAAATGATGCCAACGTTAGTGACACTCACCTTTTTCACTAACGTTGGACTAAGCCCATATTGGCTACGTTAAAAGCCACATTAACCTAGATAACGTGAACTCTAACGTGGAGGGAGCAAGAATCACCAACGTTAGTGACACTCACCTTTGTCACTAACGTTGGATTGAGCCACTATGAGCCACGTTAGTTGCCACGTTAATTACATTAACGTGGAAGCTAACGTGGAGAAGAGGGATGATGATCCAATGTTAGTGACACTCACCTTTGTCACTAACGTTGGAGATGGCTATCAACACCACGTTAGAAGTCACGTTAACCTAGTTAACGTGAACTCTAACGTGGGAAGTAGGGGCGTTCTGAAGCGTTAGTGATAAAGGTAAGTGTCACTAATGCTCTCGAAGATTTGGCAAGTCTACGTTAAAGGCCACGTTAACTATTCTAACATGAACTCTAACGTAGGGAGAAAGGGGTACTCTCAACGTTTTTGAAAAAGGTAAACCCCAGTAACGTTTGCGAAGGGCCAAGGGTCAACGTTAGTGGTCACGTTAGTGCCACTAACGTTGAAGTTAACGTGGACCACTTTGGGTTAGGAACGTTAGAGAAAAAGGTGATTGTCACTAACGTTCTCAACCCCACATTTTCACTTAACGTTAACACCACTAACGCCCTAAGATAAAGTCCCTGCCTACTTCACACTTTCTCTGCAAGTAAAGTTGAGCCCACTGAAGAAGATAACTGCTTCAACTCAAGATCCAAAGGCCCATATCCAAGACTTGAAGAGCCAACTAGAAGATGAGAAGAATAGTATAAATAGGGAGAGCTTTGAACTAGAAAGGAGCTTTTTGGCATTATTAGAATTACTCTCTGTATTTTACTTTCTCTGCACTTCTAGTTTAACTTTTAGAATGTACTCTTCATATTTGCTTTCCATTCCCAGAGCTATGAACAACTAAACCCATTTCATTGGGTTAGGGAGCTTTGTTGTAATTTGATGGATCAATAGTAGTTTTCATTATTCTTCTTCTTTCTTTTCTCTTGATTTTACTAGAAAGCTTTCAATCTTCATCCAATTGAGTAGTTATCTTGGAAAAGAAGCTATTCAGACTTGGATCTCTTCTGAACCTTGAAAAAGGGATAAAGAGATCATGCTAGAAATGTTTTCTCATGTTGGACCAAATTGGGGTTTGGGCGGATATAGTGACATATAATTCTACCAATACTTTGATTTGAAAATACATGTGGTATAATCAGTGACCACACTTCATCTCTTCTCATGAGCAATTAGACCAAGGAATTGGCTATTGATCTGATTTGAGAGATTGAATTACCAAGGAATTGGAATTCAATCACTTAAGATTGCCAAGGAGATCAATGAATGCATTGATTGAGGAAGAGATGAAAATGAACTTGATCCAGAGAATGCAACATCTCTTAAGCCCAATGAATTCCCCATTTCTAATCTTACCCATTCTCTTTACTTTATGCCATTTACTTTCATGCTAAACTTCCCTTCCCTATTTAAGATTCTGGAATTTACTTCCCGTCATTTATTTTCTGCTATTTACTTTCCTGCCATTTAATTTCATGCAATTCTCAACTCACTTTCTACTTAGCTCAACTAGAACATTCTTCCAATTAAAGTTGCTTGACCAATCAATCCCTGTGGGATTCGACCTCACTCTACTGTGAGTTTTTACTTGATGACAATTCGGTATACTTGCCGAGGGAGATTTGTTAAGGGACAAGTTTCTGTGTATCAAGTTTATGGCGCCATTGCCGGGGATTGATTTTGTATCAACAATGATTAAATTGGTGGATAACTAGATTGAGCATTTGTTTTTATTTTGTTTGATTTAAGTTCATTTGAGTAATTTACTTTCTGTTTAGCTATTTTCTTCCCTTTCCCCTACCCATTTTCTTAGTTGTTTACAATTCAGTCACTAACCCACTAACTGTTTGATATATTGCATCACTCATGCTAACAGCATTTCTGTAGAAATTACTGTCTGCACCTATCCTTCTTGCTTGTGCCTTGTTGGTTGTATGACAGGTAGAAGAAGCGGGGCTTCAACTTCCTTTGATTCTGAACCTGAGAGGACCTTCCTTAGATTAAGGAGGGAAGCAAGAGAAAAGAGAGTAGTTGGTACTGAGAAAGAGGAAGAGTACTTTTAACCAGACATGGATGAGAATATAGAAAACCATCATGAAAAAGAGGCTCATAACCATGGCAGAGAAGGTCCAGCACATCAGGCTGGGCAAGAGAGAAGAGTTCTGGGTTCTTACATCAACCCAAACCCAGGAAACTGTGGGAGTAGCATCCAAAGGCCAACCATACATGCCAACAACTTTGAACTAAAGCCACAGCTCATCACCCTTGTTCAGAACAATTGTTCATTCGGAGGAAGTGTCCAAGAAGACCCCAATCAATATCTAACCACCTTCCTGAGGATATGCGATACTGTGAAGTCTAATGGTATTCATCCTGACATCTATAGACTACTTCTGTTTCCCTTCTCACTTAAGGACAAAGCATCTAAATGGCTGGAATCTTTTCCAAAGGAGTGTTTAGCAACCTGGGAAGATGTGGTGAACAAGTTCTTGGCAAGATTCTATCCTCCTCAACGGATCAACAGGTTGAGAGCTGAGGTACAAACATTCAGGCAGCAGGATGGTGAGACTCTATATGAAGCATGGGAGAGGTTTAAAGACTTGACAAGAAGATGCCCGCTAGATATGTTCAATGAATGGGTGCAGTTGCATATTTTCTATGAAGGCCTTTCGTATGAATCAAAGAAGGCAGTAGACCACTCATCCGGGGGATCTCTGAACAAGAAGAAGACCATTGAAGAAGCCATAGATGTCATTGAGACTGTAGCAGAGAATGACTACTTCTATGCTTCTGAAAGAGGCAACACTAGAGGAGTGATGGAGCTGAACAATGTGGATGCACCGCTAGCTCAAAACAAGATGATTACCAAGCAATTAGCTGACCTCACCAAGAAGATGGAGAGGAATCAAGTAGCAGCAATCACCACTTCAGCAGCAACCCAAGAAGGAGTGAACGAAGAAGCAGAGGGTGATCAGGAACAAGCCAACTACATTGGGAATTCACCTAGGCAGAATCATGACCCATACTCCAAAACGTATAATCCTGGTTGGAGGAACCACCCAAACTTTGGATGGAGAAATCAACAAGACCAAGGCTAAGATCAGAGACGCCACAACCCCAACAATAATGCAACTCACCAACACTCCACACAGAGGTCATACCAACACCCACCCAACAACACTTCTCAACATCCATACCAAAGTCAAAATGGCCCTTCTCATCCTTCCAATCTCAACTCTCCATCATCGGAAGAAAGACTATCAATGATTGAGACTCTACTTGAAGGCATATGCAAGGAAATTCAAGATAACAAGGTGTTCAAAGAGGAGGTGCGAGCCAATATCAAGAATCAGGGAGACACCATTAGAGGCTGGAATTTCAAGTGGGATACCTATCTGAGAAGATTCCCAAACCTACTGATAGCTTCTCAAGTGACACAGAGAAAAATCTGAGAGGTGAAGCAAAGAAAGTCAGATGGGAAATGGTGCACAAATTGTGAATCACACTTTTCACAACTCGTACCACTGACCAGCAAGTGCACTGGGTCGTCCAAGTAATACCTCACGTGAGTAAGGGTCGAAACCCCCTGGAGATTGTTGGTTTAAACCAATCTATGGTTATCTTGTAAATCTTAGTCAGGAAGTCAATTATGTTTATCAGTTGAATTGCGAATAAGCAAGAGAGCATGGATTAAAGGTTACTTGTTATGCAGTAATGGAGAATATGTTGGGGTTTTGGAGATGCTTTGTCTTCTAAATCTCTGCTTTCCTCTGTCTTCTTGTTCACGCACGCACGTCCTCCTATGGCAAGCTGTATGTAGGGGATCACCGTCGTCAATGGCTACATCCCATCCTCTCAGTGAAGAATATGCTCACATGCTCTGTCACAGCACGGCTAATCATCTGTCGGTTCTCGATCATACTGGAATAGGATTCTTCATCCTTTTGCATCTGTCACTAACGCCCAACACTCGCGAGTTTGAAGCTCGTCACAGTCATTCGATCATTGAATCCTACTCGGAATACCACAGACAAGGTTTAGACTTTCCGGATTCTCATGAATGCCTCCATCAGTTCTAGCTTATACCACGGAGATTCTGATTAAGGAATCTAAGAGATACTCATTCAATCGGATATAGAATGGAGATGGTTGTCAGGCACACGTTCATAGTTTGAGGAAGGTGATGAATGTCACGGATCATCACCTTCATCACAGTTAAGCGCGAATGAACATCTTAGATAGGAACAAGCGTGTTTGAATGGAAAACAGAAATACTTGCATTAATTCATCGAGACACAGCAAAGTTCCTCACCCCCAACAATGGAGTTTAGAGACTCATGCCGTCAAAGAGTACAAAGTTCAGATCTAAAATGTCATCCGATCCAAAATAAGTCTCTAAAAGTTGTTTAAATACTAAACTAGTAGCCTAGGTTTACAAAAAGTGAGTAGACTATGACAGATGGTGCAGAGATCCACTTCTGGGGCCCACTTGGTGTGTGCTGGGGCTGAGAATTAAGCAATTCACGTGCATAAGGCCATTTTGGGCGTTCAACGCCAGGTTTGGATCCATTTCTGGCGTTGAACTCCAACTTTTAATCCTTTTCTGGCGCTGGACGCCAGAATTGGGCAGAGAACTGGCGTTGAACGCCAGTTTATGTCGTCTATCCTTGAGCAAAGTATGGACTATTATATATTTCTGGAAAGCCCTGGATGTCTAATTTCCAACGCAATTGGAACCATGCCATTTTGAGTTCTGTTTCTCCAGAAAATCCACTTTGAGTACAGGGAGGTCAGAATCCAACAGCATCAGCAGTCCTTTTTCAGCCTGAATCAAATTTTTGCTCAGCTCCCTTAATTTCAGCCAGAAAAATACCTGAAATTACAGAAAAACACACAACTCATAGTAAATTCCAGAAATATGAATTTTTCCTAAAAACTAATGAAAATAAACTAAAAACCAACTAAAACATACTAAAAGCTATATGAAATTAACCCCAAAAAGCGTATAAAATATCCGCTCATCACAACACCAAACTTAAACTGTTGCTTGTCCTCAAGCAACTAGACAAATAAAATAGAAGACTAATAGGTTGAGAAGCAATAATATCTCAGAGTTTTTGAGTGAAGCTCAGATTCTAATTAGATGAGCAGGACTAGTAGCTTTTTGCTTCCGAACAGTTTTGGCATCTCACTTTATCCATTGAAGCTCAGAGTGATTGGCATCTATAAGAACTTAGAATTCAGATAGTGTTATTGATTCTCCTATTTCAGTATGATGATTCTTGAACACAGCTATTTCATGAGTCTTGGCCATGGCCCTAAGCACTTTGTTTTTCAGTATTACTACTGGATACATAAATGCCACAGACACATAATTGGGTGAACCCTATGGATTGTGACTCAGCTTTGCTAAAGTCCCCAATTAGAGGTGTCCAGAGTTCTTAAGCACACTCTTCTTTCTGCTTTGGACCTTGACTTTAACCGCTCAGTCTCAAGTTTTCACTTGACACCTTCACGCCACAAGCACATGGTTAGGGACAGCTTGGTTTAGCCGCTTAGGCCAGGATTCTATTCCCTTAGGCCCTCCTATCCACTGATGCTCAAAGCCTTGGGATCCTTTTTATTACCCTTGCCTTTTGGTTTTAAGGGTTATTGGCTTTTTTCTCTTGCCTTTTGGTTTTAAGAGCTTTTGGCTTTTTCTGCTTGCTTTTTCTTTTTCTTTCTATATACTTTTTTTTTTCTGCAAGCTTTGTTTTTTGCTGCTTTTTCTTGCTTCAAGAATCATTTTTATGATTTTTCAGATTATCAATAACATGTCTCATGTTCATCATTCTTTCAAGAGCCAACATATTTAACAGTCTTAAGCAACAAATTCAAAAGACATATGCACTGTTCAAGCATTCATTCAGAAGACAGAAAGTATTGCCACCACATGTAACTAATTAGAATTTCTCTTATTAAAACTCGAAATTTTATTGCCTCTTATTCAAAAGATCTACTATTTTATTCATGTTTGCTGATGATGAGAAAAATAAACTATAGCTTAATTGGAGATAAGATGAAAATAGATACTAATTACTACTATATGACTCCTAAGGTGAACTTTTCTAATGACACTGTCACAGATTTAAAGCAGATATTGGAATTTAACAACCTTTATTCTGGGGGAACAGGGGTTCCTCTGATCCTTGGGGTGCTCGGTCCTGCAAGAGATAACTTCTGGCGCTTCAAGTCCCTTAAGTCACGCCCTTGCTCCTCTTGTTCTTTAAACATATAGGTAAGAATTTGACTGTGTTCCTTCTGTTCTTTTATTATTTGCTCCATAGCTTCCCGTATCTCGGTAACAGATGTCTCAAGATACTCCCAATATTCAGATTGAGGGATTTCTGGGAGAAATTCTTGCGTTTTCTTCTTGATGGGATCATCCTGTGCTTGTTGTTTTTCCATTGATGCCTTGGTGATTGGCTTCTCAACTGAGATGTACTCAGTTATTCCCATCCTTACTCCAGCGTCCTTACAGAGCAGAGAAATCACGTTTGGATAAGCCAACCTGGCTTCTTTAGAATTTTTGTTAGCAATTTTGTAGAGTTCAGCTAAGATCAGCTGATGAACTTCCACTTCTTTTCCCATCATGATGCAATGGATCATCATTGCTCGTTTAACTGTGACTTCAGAACGGTTGCTAGTAGGCAACAGAGAATGCCCAATGAAGTCCAGCCATCCTCTGGCGACTGGTTTGAGATCTTCTCTCTTGAGTTGATTTGGGACACCCTTTGTGTTGGTGGTCCATCTGGCTTCAGGGATACATATGTCCTCTAGAATCTTATCCAGGCCCTTGTCTATTCTCATCATTCTCCTGTTGAAGGAATCTGGATCATCTTTCAGCTGAGGTAGCTTTAAGATCTCTCTGATCTTGTCAGGGGTGGTATGAACAATCTTTCCTCTGACCATGGTCCGATATTCATAGAAGGCAGTTTCAGATAGTTTTTGCTTGTCAGTCTGCCACATATTAGCATAGAACTCCTGGATCATATTCCTTCCCACCTTCGTTTCAGGATTAGCTAGGACTTCCCAGTTCCTGATTTGAATTTGTTCCTGGATCTCCGGATATTCATCTTCTTTCAGATCGAATCTAACTTTCGGGATCACTGATCTCAGACCCATTATTTTATTATAATGGTCCGAATGTTCTTTAGATAAGAACTTCCCTTGATTCCAAAGTGGTTTTGGAATGCTCTCTTTCTTGCCTCTTGGAGTGGGTTGTTTTCCTTTGGGGGCCATGATCTTGGTGATCGCGGATAAACACACCAAACTTAGAAGTTTGCTTGTCCTCAAGCAAAAGAAAAGAAAGGAGAGGGATAGAAGGAGAGCTAGGTGCAATTGTTGATGGGAGAGGAGGGAGGCCGAACTCAAATTTATAAGGAGGGGAGGGTGGGTTTTCGAAAAAAAAAGAGATAAAGATATGATAAAAAGATTTATTTGGAAAAGATAAGATAGAAGATATGATAAGAGAAGATATAGTTTAAAATTGAGAGGATATGAAAGATTTTTGAGAAAGATAGATTTAATTTTTTTGAAAAAAGATAAAGTGGAGGTTTTGAAAAAGATATTGATGAGTTGAAAAAGATAGATTTGTAAAAAAAAAATTTTGAAAAGAGTTGGATTGAATTTGCAAAGATGCCTGGTGCTTATGGATTAAAATACATTTGATATTTTTAGTGGTAGGGTTTTTAGAAATTATGGAATTTAGAAATCAGGGTTCTTAACATGTTTAGGTAAGAAATCATGAATTGAAGTAGGAAAATCAAGGTTGGAATGAAAAATTTTGAATAAAAATGAGTTTTGTCTCCTCCCTGCCATCCTGGCGTTTGAACGCCCAAACACTGCCTGTTTTGGGTGTTCAGCGCTCAATTTCTGCTCTCCTGGGTGTTCAACGCCCAGCTGCTGCCATTACTGGCGTTCAACGCCCAGTGGGTGCCCATTTCTGGCGTTGAACGCGAAGATTGCTACCATTACTGGCGTTCAATACCCAGTGGGTGCCCATTTTGGGCGTTGAACGCCCAAAATACACTTTTACTGGCGTTTTCTTACCAGTGAGCTCTCTTTTTTTCTGTTTTGTGTGCCGAGGTCTTCTGTAAATGATTCCTCACTTTAGTGTCAGTGAAATTTATATAAACAAATAAAAATAAAAATAAAAATAGGGCAAAATGCTTAGAGGATTGTTGCCCCATGGCTGCGTTGCCTCCCAACAAGCGCTTCTTTATTGTCTTTAGCTGGACCTTGCTGAGCTTTTAATCTAGCTTTAGCCTTGAGCATTCTTGCTCAATGTTGCCTTCAAGATAATGCTTGATTCTCTGTCCATTAACTATGAACTTCTTATCAGAATCAATATCTTGAAGCTCCACATAACCATATGGTGATACACTTGTTATCACGTATGGTCCCCTCCACCGGGATTTCAGTTTCCCGGGGAATAACCTGAGTCTAGAGTTAAACAACAGGACCTTCTGTCCTGGTTCAAAGATTCTAGATGACAGCTTTCTGTCATGCCATTTTTTTTATTTTTCTTTATAAAGCTTGGCATTTTCGAAAGCTGTGAATCTGAATTCCTCTAGCTCATTTAGCTGGAGCAATCGTTTTTCTCCTACTAATTTGGCATCAAAGTTTAGGAATCTGGTTGCCCAGTAGGCCTTATATTCCAGTTCCACGGGCAGGTGACATGCCTTACCATAAACGAGTTGGTATAGAGAGGTCCCTATAGGGGTCTTGAATGCTGTCCTATAAGCCCACAGAGCATCATCCAAGCTCCGTGCCCAATCCTTTCTACGGGTATTTACTGTCCGTTCCTGGATTCTCTTTAATTCTCTATTAGAGACTTCAACTTACCCATTGGTTTGTGGATGATATGGAGTAGCCACCTTGTGGCGAATCCCATACCGAACCATGGCAGAGTAAAGATGTTTATTGCAGAAGTGAGTGCCCCCATCACTGATGAGTACTCTAAGGACACCAAACCTGCTAAAGATATGTTTCTGGAGGAACTTCAGCATTGTTTTAGTATCATTGGTGGGTGTGGCAATGGCCTCAACCCATTTTGATACATAGTCAACTACTACCAGAATATAAGTGTTTGAGTATGACGGTGGGAAAGGTCCCATGAAGTCAATTCCCCATACGTCAAACAACTCAATTTCCAAGATTCCCTGTTGAGGCATGGCGTAACCATGAGGCAGATTACCAGCTCTTTGGCAACTGTCACAGTTACGTACAAACTCTCAGGAATCTTTATAGAGTGTGGGCCAATAGAAGCCACATTGGAGGACCTTGGTGGCTGTTCGCTCACCTCTGAAATGGCCTCCATATTGAGATCCGTGGCAATGCCACAGGATCCTCTGTGCTTCTTCTCTAGGCACACACCTACGGATAATTTCGTCTGCACATCTCTTAAAGAGATAAGGTTCATCCCACAAGTAGTACTTTGCATCAGTAATTAATTTTTTTTTCTGTATCCTGTTGTACTCCTTGGGTATGAACCTTACAGCTTTATAGTTTGCAATATCGGCAAACCATGGTGTTTCCTGAATGGCAAACAAGTGCTCATCTGGAAACGTCTCAGAGATCTCAAGAGAGGGGAGGGACGTCCCTTCTACTGGCTCTATCCGTGATAGATGATCAGCCACTTGGTTCTCTGTCCCTTTTCTGTCTCTTATTTCTATATCAAACTCTTGCAGAAGCAACACCCATCTAATGAGCCTGGGTTTTGAATCCTGCTTTGTGAGTAGATATTTAAGAGCAGCATGATCAGTATACACAATCACTTTTGATCCCACTAAGTATAATCTGAACTTGTCAATGGCATAAACCACTGCAAGTAATTCTTTTTCTGTGGTTGTGTAGTTTTTTTGTGCATCATTTAGAACGTGACTAGCATAATAAATGACATGCAGAAGCTTGTCATGCCTCTGTCCCAATACTGCACCAATGGCGTGATCACTGGCATCACACATTAGCTCAAATGGTAACGTCCAATCTGGTGCAGAGATGACTGGTGCTGTGACCAGCTTAGCTTTCAGCGTTTCAAACGCCTGCAGGCACTCTGTGTTAAACACAAATGGCGTGTCAGCAGCTAGAAAATTGCTTAGAGGTTTTGTGATTTTTGAAAAATCCTTTATAAACCTCCTATAGAATCCTGCATGCCCCAGAAAGCTTCTGATTGCCTTAACATTGGCAGGTGGTGGTAATTTTTCAATTACCTCTATTTTTTCTTGATCCACCTCTATTCCCTTGTTTGAGATTTTATGCCCAAGAACAATTCCTTCAGTCACCATGAAGTGACACTTTTCCCAGTTTAAAACTAGGTTGGTCTCTTGGCATCTTTTCAGAACAAGTTTCAGGTGATCAAGACAGGAGCTGAATGAGTCTCCATATACTGAGAAGTCATCCATGAAGACTTCCAGAAATTTTTCCACCATATCAGAAAAAATAGAGAGCATGCATCTCTGGAAGGTTGCAGGCGCATTACATAGCCCAAATGGCATCCTTCTATAAGCAAACACTCCAGATGGACATGTGAATGCTGTTTTCTCTTGATCCTGGGGATCTACTGCAATCTGGTTATAGCCTGAGTAGCCATCCAAAAAGCAGTAATAATCATGACCTGCTAGTCTTTCTAGCATCTGGTCTATGAATGGTAAAGGAAAATGATCCTTTCTGGTGGCTGTATTGAGCCTTCTGTAGTCAATACACATGCGCCACCCTGTAACTGTTCTTGTAGGAACCAATTCATTTTTTTCATTATGAATCACTGTCATGCCTCCCTTTTTTGGGACGACTTGAACAGGGCTCACCCAGGGGCTATCAGAAATAGGATAAATAATCCCAGCCTTCAGTAATTTGGTGACCTCTTTCTGCACTACTTCTTTCATGGCTGGATTTAGCCGCCTCTGTGGTTGAACCACTGGTTTGGCATTATCCTCCAATAAGATTTTGTGCATGCATCTAGCTGGGCTTATGCCCTTAAGGTCACCTATGGACCACCCAAGAGCTGTCTTGTGTGTCCTTAGCACTTGAATAAGTGCTTCCTCTTCCTGTGAATTTAAAGCAGAGCTTATGATCACTGGAAAAGTATCACCTTCTCCCAGAAACGCATATTTCAAGGATGGTGGTAATGGCTTGAGCTCGGGTTTATGAGGTTTTTCCTTTTCCAGAAGAAATTTCAGAGGCTCTTTCATGTCCTCTGAGTCCTCCAAATCAGGCTGAACATCCTTAAAGATATGTTCCAACTCTGATTCGAGACTCTCAGCCATGTTGATCTCTTCTACCAAAGAGTCAATAAGATCAACTTTCATGCAGTCTGTTGATGTGTCTGGATGCTGCATGGCTTTGACAGCGTTCAACATGAACTCATCATCATTGACTCTCAGGGTTATTTCCCCCTGTTGGACGTCAATGAGGGATCGTCCAGTTGCTAGGAAGGGTCTTCCTAGAATGAGAGTAGCACTCTTGTGCTCCTCCATTTCCAGCACAACAAAGTCAGTGGGAAAGGCGAATGGCCCAACTCTGATAATCATGTCTTCAATCACGCCTGATGGGTATTTAGTGGAACCATCAGCAAGTTGGAGACATATCCAGGTTGGTTTAACTTCTTCAGTTAAGCCAAGCTTCCTGATAGTGGATGCAGGTATTAGGTTGATGCTTGCCCCAAGATCACATAAAGCTGTCTTGGTGCAATTACCTTCTAGTATGCATGGTATCAAAAAACTCCCAGGGTCTTTAAGCTTTTCAGGAAAGCTCTTCAGAATGACTGTACTGCATTCTTCAGTGAGGAGAACTCTTTTTGTTTCTCTCCAATCCTTTTTATGACTCAAGATCTCTTTCATGAACTTGGCATAAGAATGTATTTGCTCAAGTGCTTCTGCAAATGGAATCTTTATTTCAAGAGTCCTGAGATAATCTGTAAAGCGAGCAAATTGCTTATCCTGCTCCTCTTTCTGGAGTTTTTGAGGATAAGGTATCTTGGCTTTATATTCTTCAACCTTAGTTGCTGCAGGTTTATTACCTACAGAAGTGGTTGAAGAAGCCTTTTTAGAGGGGTTGTTATCAGCATTTGTGTGTGTCTGATCCCTCACTGGCAATTGAGTGCCAGAGTTAGAAGCTGGAGTGAAACTGGACGCCAACTCCTTGTCTGCTCCTGGCGTCTGAACACCAGAACTGTGCCCATTTTGGGCGTTCAGCGCCAGATCTTGCCCATTTTGGGCGTTCAACGCCAGATCCTTGCCCATTTCTGGTGTTGAACGCCAGTTTTGCCTTGTTTCTGGCGTTGAGCGCCAGTTTTGGGCACGGTCTGGGCGTTCAGCGCCAGCCTTCCACCAATTTTCTGGCGTTTTAGTGCCAGAATTATTTTTCCCTGAGCTCTTACTGTCCTCAGGTAAATTTTGGGTGGTTTGCTCATTTCTTAACTTTTTGCTGCCTTCAGGTGGGGTATTTAATGTTTTCCCACTTCTTAGTTGAACTGCTTGGCATTCTTCTGCTATTTGCCTTGACAGCTGCTGCTTTGTTTGCTTAAACTGTTCGTCCATATGTATATTAGCCATCCTTGTCTCTTGTAACCTGTCTTTAAACTCGGCTAGCTGCTTTGTTAGAAAGTCCAATTGCTGATTGAATTCAGCAGCTTGTTTTACAGGACTGAGTTCAGCAGTTGTTGTTTTAACCTCTTCTTTCATGGAAGGGTCACTGCTTAGGTACAGATGCTGATTCCTGGCAACTGTATCAATGAGCTCTTGAGCCTCTTCAATTGTCTTTCTCATGTGGATAGATCCACCAGCTGAGTAATCTAGAGACATCTGAGCTCCTTCTGCAAGCCCATAGTAGAAGATGTCTAACTGAACCAACTCAAAACATTTCAGAGGGGCATTTTCGTAGCATCTCTCTGTATCTCTCCCAGGCATCATAAAGAGATTCATTATCTCCTTGTTTAAAGCCTTGGATGTCCAGCCTTAGCTGTGTCATCCTTTTTGGAGGGAAATATTGATTCAGGAATTTTTCTGTCAGCTGTTTCCATGTCCTTATGCTGGCCTTAGGTTGGTTATTCAACCACCTCTTAGCTTGATCTTTTACAGCAAATGGAAACAGTAATAGTCTGTAGACATCCTGATCTATTTCTTTATCATGTACTGTGTCAGCAATTTGTAAAAACTGTGCCAGAAACTCTGTAGGTTCTTCCTGTGGAAGACCGGAATACTGGCAATTTTGCTGCACCATGATAATGAGCTGAGGATTCAACTCAAAGCTACTGACTCCAATGGAGGGTATGCAGATGCTATTCCCATATGAAGCAGTAGAGGGGTTAGAATATGACCCCAGAGTCCTCCTGGACTGTTCATTTCCACTTAGATCCATGATGGAGAAAGGGAGATGATGTAAAATAAAAAATATCTTTATTTATTTATTTAATTATTTCAAAAATGAAATGAATTAAAATAAAATAAATAAAAATTGAGTGAAGATTTTCGAAAAACTGAGGAGAGAGAAAGTGGTTAGGAAGTTTTGAAAAGGATATGATGATTTTAAAAATTTTTTTTTAAATTTTGAAATAAAAATCTGAATTTTAGAAATATATTTCAAAAATTTGTTTTTTTTTTTTTAAAATAGAGAGAAAAGATATTTTCGATTTTTAAGAGGAAAGAGAAAAACAATAAGATAGCACAAGATTTAAAATTTTTAGATCTAATGCTCCTTATTTTCGAAAATTTTGGAGGTAAAACACCAAGGAACACCAAACTTAAAAATTTTAAGATCAAGACAGAAGAAAAACTCAAGAACACTTTGAAGACTCACAAGAACACAAGAACATGAAGGAAGAACACCAAACTTAAAATTTTTTTTTGAAAACCAAAATGAATTTTCGAAAATTTTAAGAAAAATCAACAAGAAAATACCAAACTTAAAGTTTGGCACAGGATCTAATAGAAAAATTATTTTTGAAAAAGATTTTAATAAGAAAATAAGGATTCTAAAATTTTAACACGACAATAATACGAGACTCTAAACAAAAAGAGAAATTTTTCCTAATCTAAGCAACAAAATAAACCGTTAGTTGTTCAAACACGAACAATCCCCGGCAAAGGCGCCAAAAACTTGGTGCACAAATTGTGAATCACACTTTTCACAACTCGTACCACTGACCAGCAAGTGCACTGGGTCGTCCAAGTAATACCTCACGTGAGTAAGGGTCGAATCCCACGGAGATTGTTGGTTTGAAGCAATCTATGGTTATCTTGTAAATCTTAGTCAGGAAGTCAATTATGTTTATCAGTTGAATTGCGAATAAGCAAGAGAGCATGGATTAAAGGTTACTTGTTATGCAGTAATGGAGAATATGTTGGGGTTTTGGAGATGCTTTGTCTTCTAAATCTCTGCTTTCCTCTGTCTTCTTGTTCACGCACGCACGTCCTCCTATGGCAAGCTGTATGTAGGGGATCACCGTCGTCAATGCCTACATCCCATCCTCTCAGTGAAGAATATGCTCACATGCTCTGTCACAGCACGGCTAATCATCTGTCGGTTCTTGATCATACTGGAATAGGATTCTTCATCCTTTTGCATCTGTCACTAACGCCCAGCACTCGCGAGTTTGAATCTCGTCACAGTCATTCGATCATTGAATCCTACTCGGAATACCACAGACAAGGTTTAGACTTTCCGGATTCTCATGAATGCCGCCATCAGTTCTAGCTTATACCACGGAGATTCTGATTAAGGAATCTAAGAGATACTCATTCAATCAGATATAGAACGGAGGTGGTTGTCAGGCACACGTTCATAGTTTGAGGAAGGTGATGAATGTCACGGATCATCACCTTCATCACAGTTAAGCGTGAATGAACATCTTAGATAGGAACAAGCGTGTTTGAATGGAAAACAGAAATACTTGTATTAATTCATCGAGACACAGCAGAGCTCCTCACCCCCAACAATGGAGTTTAGAGACTCATGCCGTCAAAGAGTACAAAGTTCAGATCTAAAATGTCATGCGATCCAAAATAAGTCTCTAAAAGTTGTTTAAATACTAAACTAGTAGCCTAGGTTTACAAAAAGTGAGTAGACTATGACAGATGGTGTAGATATCCACTTCTGGGGCCCACTTGGTGTGTGCTGGGCTGAGACTTAAGCAATTCACGTGCATAAGGCCATTTTGGGCGTTCAACGCCAGGTTTGGATCCATTTCTGGCGTTGAACTCCAACTTTTAATCCTTTTCTGGTGCTGGACGCCAGAATTGGGCAGAGAACTGGTGTTGAACGCCAGTTTACGTCGTCTATCCTTGAGCAAAGTATGGACTATTATATATTGATGGAAAGCCCTGGATGTCTACTTTCCAACGCAATTAGAACCACGCCATTTCGAGTTCTGTAGCTCCAGAAAATCCACTTTGAGTGCAGGGAGGTCAGAATCCAACAGCATCAGCAGCCCTTTTTCAGCCTGAATCAAATTTTTGCTCAGCTCCCTCAATTTCAGCCAGAAAAATACCTGAAATTACAGAAAAACACACAACTCATAGTAAAGTCTATAAATATGAATTTTTCCTAAAAACTAATGAAAATAAACTAAAAACCAACTAAAACATACTAAAAACTATATGAAATTAACCCCAAAAAGCATATAAAATATCCGCTCATCAGGAAGATTGCAAGATGGTTACTATAAGTGATAAAGAGACTAAGGAAGAGCTGAACAAACCATCAGAACAACCTGAAGATACATCAGCAGGAAAGCATGAAGAGAATCATCAAGAAACCACAATTACACAGAAGGAGCTACTGAGACTCTATGCACCCTTTCCCCAATTACTCAATGGTGGTGTAGAGAAGAGAATATACTCAAGGTTTCTTGACATATTTGCATCTCTCCATGTAAACGTACCATTCATCAAGGCCCTCCAACAAATGCCCTCATACATTAAGTACATGAAGGAGCTGCTGACCAGGAAAAGCTCACTCAAGGGAGGACAAACCATAGTGATGAATAAGGAGTACAGTGCTCTCATTCAACTAGAGCTGCCTACAAAAAGGAAGGACCCAAGGAATTTTCACATCCCCTGTGCCATAGGAGAAACAATGTTCGATAAAGGACTCTGTGATTTGGGAGCAAGCCTCAACTTAATGCCTTTATCCTTTATGAAGAGGCTGCAAATCAATGAGCTGATGCCCACAGATGTAGTCATCAGGCTGGCGGACAAAACTCAAAAACAAGCAATAGGAGTGGTTGAAAACGTGCTGGTGAAGTTTGGAAACTACTTCCTTCCCACAGACTTTGTCATACTAGAAATGGAAGAAAGTCATCTTCACCCAATCATATTGGGAAGACCATTCTTAGCTACAGCCAGAGCGCTCATAGATGTGGAGCGAGGAGAGCTAATACTGAGGGTACATAACGAACAACTCACCTTTAATGTCTTCAAACCCTCACAAGAAGTAATTCAGGAAGGCAAGGAATTGAACTAAGGACAGAGCATGACAGAGCAATGGTGGGAGAAACAAGCATTGAGGCACAAGCTGTACACTCAGGAATTCTTTTGGGTGATGAACAAAATAATCAGCAGCTGTCACAGTTAAAGGAAACTCAAGTGGAGCCAAAACCACCAGAATCATATGGGACCAGCAACAAAATCCCCCTAGAAAAAGAGACCACAAAGAGCAGGATAACAGCAAAAGAAATAAAGAAGAAGATACCAAGGAGATGGAGGAACAAAAAGATCCCTACAGAAGATTTCTCTCCAGGGGATAAAGTGATCTCAACTTACTCCCTAGATATCCCACCTCATCTCCCCACCATCCAATCTCAGTTACCTAAGGTTTTCACCATCAACAAAGTTCTCTCCCTAGAACATGTAGAGATCATTGATGAAGCCAATGGACATAGGTTTACTGCAAGAGGGGAAGATTTGAAGCATTACCAACCACCCTGACAAAGGAAGAACGTCAAGCTAGTGACGCTAAAGAAGTGCTTCATGGGAGGCAACCCATGTTTTACATGCTTTTAAAGTAGTTAATAAAGCAAGGTTCATGAATTTTAAATCAACTTCGACATGCACTTGAATGAGCCCTTTTGTGCAACATATAGTGAAGAACAAGTTTGGTGTTCAGGGCACACTAAGAGAACATAAATGTAACCCATATCATGTCACTCTTAGAGCCTTGAACAAATCTTTTACACCACATAGCACCAAACTAAGTTTGGTGTCGCCAACGTTGCATACATGGATATTCAGTTAGTCAGTTGGTTTGCACTCATGAACAGCACTTAGTAGTTAGAAACAAAAACTTTAAAAAGTAGTTATTCTCTTTTTTTTAAATTTTGCCACCACTTTTCACAAGTTTTCTTTTAATCACATTTCTTTTATTTTGTAGAAGAATTGATGGGACAATTGAAGGGTTCAGCCACCACAAAAAGAGAAGACTATACACGTGTCTCCAGGGGGATTGTATTGGAAATTGTTGCCATGCAATATTGGAAGGAGAACAAGCTTGGAAACTGAACCAACCCCATCATAAAGTTGATGATCCTTGTGCTCATCCCATGCAAAACCCCATCCATCCATCACACAACTACCCCATCAATTCACACCTTTCATTTACTCATCATTTCCCTATATAAGTGATTCCTAGTCCATACTTCCCTTCACATTCCAGCAACCACTTCTTCAAACTTCTCACTCTCGAAGTACAATTCTCCAAGCTACACCCTATCCAAACCCAACCAAATTCCACCACTCATCACTAACCTCAACACCTTCACTTTTCAAAAATCATTCATGGCATCATCAAGCTCCAAGAGGCAAAAGAGAAAGGAACCGGTTGAGAGAAGCCCTTTTGATGAAGGGAAATTCAAAACTGCATTCCATGAACGTGAATTTGAACGGATAAAGCTCAAAAAGATATTGCCTAAGTTAACATTCTAGTTCAACGAAGATGAATGCCCACAGATTCGAGAGAAGATCGAACAAAGGGGTTGGCAAAGGCTCACGAACCCAGAAGCAAAGATAAATGCAAACCTCATCAAAGAATTCTATGCAAATGTGGTCAGAGAAGACAAAACCAAGGCCCCCACCTTCAAAAGTTACGTGAGAGGAACAGAGGTGGACTTCAGCCCCAATGCCATAACAAGGGTTCTTCAGCTGAAATCACCATATTTTGATGAGCCCAGTTATCACGTGAGAATAAGTAATGGCCCTGACAATGATGAACTTAAAGAAATTTTGAATGATATGTGTGTTATAGGATCTGACTGGGAAAGGTATTCAGATAGAAGACCTCGGTTCATCAAGAGAGGAGACCTCATCCCGAAAGCCAAGGGATGGTTTGAACTTGTGAGAAGATTTATCCTCCTAGCTGCAAACAATTCCGAGGTCAACGTTACTCGAGCTACTATGGTACACTGCTTAGTAAAGGGTGGAGGCATCAATGTGAACAAAATTATAGTTGAGAAGATTCAAGAATCAGCCGAGAAGAATGATCCAGGTGCTAGACTTTGGTTCCCCAGCACCATCCTTAGGCTGTGTACGAAAGCCAAGGTAGTCTTCGAGGACAGCAATCCAACTTGGGTAAACCCTGGAAGGATGGTTACACTCCAGCGTATAACGTATGTGACACCCGCCCAACAACAAATAAGGCCTCAAATAGGGAGAAGAACACCACAAGAAGAACCTCACCGAGAAGAATCTCATCAAGAAGAATACCAGTAAGAAGAGTACTATGTCCAACCAATATCAACTTGAATCACATTCACGGAGCCATTGAGGAGCTAGCGAGGAGTTATATGGAGGGACAAGAACAACAACTGCACGTTCAAGCCCAAAGGATGGATCGTCAAGAATAACTGCTTTCTAAATGGATGAATCAACAAGGAAAGTGGCAGAAACAGCAAATAGAACACTACTCCCAGCTCACTCAAGCCATCAATCAAGTGACTGGAAGGCAAGAGCGTTAAGACAAACGCCTTCAAGAACTCAATCAACGACAGCTAGCTCAGACGAAGGCATTCAATAAGTTCAGCGTACTGAATGAAGGACGGCAACTACATAGGGAGGAGTTCAACATAAACACTCAAGACAAGTTGAACTATATGTCTAGTCATATGCATAATCTACACTCTGCAATCCCTAGGTATGATGAGGTCCAAAAAGATCTCACAGAACAAGAGGAAAGGAAGGTGAAACAGCAGAAGGAAACATTGAAAAAGAAGATGAAAGATGCTGGCTTCTGGAAGAAGTTGATTGGAAAAAGCAAGGGAAGTGGGAGTGCAAGCACTCAAGAAAAACACAAGGAGGACAAACAGGAGGGAGAATATGAACAACCCCATGAGTAAAAGGTGGTGGAGTTCCCTCATTGTTCCATCTTTCTTTTTCAAGTCTTTTAAATAAGAAAAATCATGTATGAAATAGAACATGCTTCCATAGTAGCTTAGGAATTTTCAATTCTGTCTTTAAGTTTATTTTTGCTTAGGTCTATGCTTGCTAGTCAAGTTGCCTGTTTTCATTTTCATCTTGCTTATT
This sequence comes from Arachis hypogaea, assembly GCF_003086295.3. Taxonomy (NCBI): domain Eukaryota; kingdom Viridiplantae; phylum Streptophyta; class Magnoliopsida; order Fabales; family Fabaceae; genus Arachis; species Arachis hypogaea. The sequence continues at coordinate 96,780,008 of NC_092055.1, read as the reverse complement.
GTATGCTTGTCCTTTTAAGCTAAATAAAAAAAAAAAGAGATGTCATAAAAGACCAGAGTGATGTTCAAGTTGTGGAGTAGGTTCTTAAATATGTGGTGTAGTAATCACTTAGCTAAGTTGGTTCACCAACAAGGTGGGAAGGCAACTATCTGTCCTGAATCATATACTTGAAACACACCTCATGAGACTAGCTAAATAATAAGATCCTAATAAGAAAAAGGAAAAGAACAATAAGAGTTGAAAAAGAAAGAAAAGTTAATAAAGAATAAGGCTAGGCACTAAGGGCTTGAAACTTGAGGGATGTGTCTGTGGTGCTCTTGTACCAAGGATCTGCTTGGATGAATAAGTTCTTAGGAGTGCTTCATCACTTGGTAACTTGGGTTAACTAACCCGGGTTATCAACTGAAAATCCACTATCAAGAGCAACCTTGCTACAGAACATTTAGTAACCCAAAGAGGTGCTGGACACCAAGACCTCAAGGAAAGAAAATAACAAACCATGTGCCTGTGGTGTGCATGTATGGGGGAGAGAGACTTGAAGGAGTAAGTCCTTAGGGGTGTTTCAACACCTAGCACCTTGAACCAACTGGTTCAGGAGTGTTGGCTGAAAGCTTATCTTAAAGAGTTGCCCCCTCACAGAACACTTAGCCTAAGGATGAAATAAACCTTGGAAAGACAAAGGGATCAATAAATAAAAGTCTCAAAGGGTTCAATCAAGTGAGTATTCCAAGACATCATAAAGGTCTGAAAGCCAGTAAAGGAATCAACCTAAGTTGCTATGCATGAAACCCCATAAAACCAAGAACATAACTTCCACAATAATGATTCATTCATCTTGTCATTTCATTCATCATTCTCTTGTTCCAGTACTTGCTTAGGGACAAGCAAGCTTTAAGTTTGGTGTTGTGATGCCAGGGCATTTTGGCCAGTTTCACTGACCTTTTCTTTATGGTTTTAAGGTAGTTTCATGCATTTTCTTAGAAAATAAGCAAGTTTTGGGTAAATAATCACTTACATCTTGATTCAAGCAAATATTATGAATTTTACATGATTTCATGAGAATTATGCATGAATTAAAGGACAAATTGAATGATGCATGTCTCATAACTTGGATTAGAGCTCTGATGCACTTTATTGCTTGATTTCAGGATAAAGGAAGCAAGGAAGAACCACGTTAGTAGCCACGTTAGTCTACCTAACGTGTTCACTAACGTGGAATGAAGGCTAGCTTGCAACATTAATGAGAAAAATGATTGCCAATAACGCCTTCGTGAGCCATCATAGCCCACGTCAGTTGCCACGTTAACTATGTTAACGTGAAAACTAACGTGGAAGAGAAGTAGAACTCCAACGTTAGTGGTAAAAGTAAGTGCCACTAACGTTCCAAAAGGGGCAATTGGCCACGTTAAGAGCCACGTTAACTTAGTTAACGTGAGCTCTAACGTGGAAGAAGAAAATGATGCCAACGTTAGTGACACTCACCTTTGTCACTAACGTTGGACTAAGCCCATATTGGCTACGTTAAAAGCCACGTTAACCTAGTTAACGTGGACTCTAACGTGGAGGGAGCAAGAATCACCAATGTTAGTGACCCTCACCTTTGTCACTAACGTTGGATTGAGCCACTATGAGCCACGTTAGTTGCCACATTAATTACATTAACGTGGAAGCTAACGTGGAGAAGAGGGATGATGAGCCAACGTTAGTGACACTCACCTTTGTCACTAACGTTGGAGATGGATATCAATACCACGTTAGAAGTCACGTTAACATAGTTAATGTGAACTCTAACGTGGGAAGTAGGAGCGTTCTGAAGCATTAGTGACAAAGGTAAGTGTCACTAACGCTCTCGAAGATTTGGCAAGTCTACGTTAAAGGCCACGTTAACTATTCTAACGTGAACTCTAACGTAGGGAGAAAGGGGTACTCTCAGCATTATTGAAAAAGGTAAACCCCAGTAACGTTTGCGAAGGGCCAAGGGTCAACGTTAGTGGTCACGTTAGTGCCACTAACATTGAAGTTAACGTGGACCACTTTGGGTTAGGAACGTTAGTGAAAAAGGTGATTGTCACTAACATTCTCAACCCCACATTTTCACTTAACGTTAACACCACTAACGCCCTAAGCTAAAGTCCCCTGCCTACTTCACACTTTCTCTGCAAGTAAAGCTGAGCCCACTGAAGAAGATAACTGCTTCAACTCAAGATCCAAAGGCCCATATCCAAGACTTGAAGAGCCAACTAGAAGATGAGAAGAATAGTATAAATAGGGAGAGCTTTGAACTAGAAAGGAGCTTTTTGGCATTATTAGAATTACTCTCTGTATTTTACTTTCTCTGCACTTCTAGTTTAACTTTTAGAATGTACTCTCCATCTTTGCTTTCCATTCCCAGAGCTATGAACAACTAAACCCCTTTCATTGGGTTAGGGAGCTTTGTTGTAATTTGATGGATCAATAATAGTTTTCATTATTTTTCTTCTTTCTTTTCTCTTGATTTTACTAGAAAGCTTTCAATCTTCATCCAATTGAGTAGTTATCTTGGAAAAGAAGCTATTCAGACTTGGATCTCTTTTGAACCTTGGAAAAGGGATGAAGAGATCATGCTAGAAATATTTTCTCATGTTGGACCAAATTGGGGTTTGGGCGGATATGGTGACATATAATTCTCCCAATACTTTGATTTGGAAATATATGTGGTATAATCAGTGACCACACTTCATCTCTTCTCATGAGCAATTAGACCAAGGAATTGGCTATTGATCTAATTTGAGAGATTGAATTACCAAGAAATTGGAATTCAATCACTTAAGATTGCCAAGGAGATCAATGAATGCATCTGATCCTATCCATTCTCTTTACTTTATGCCAGTTACTTTCATGCTAAACTTCCCTTCCCCATTTAAGATTCTGCAATTTACTTCCCGTCATTTATTTTCTGCTATTTACTTTCCCGCCATTTAATTTCCTGCAATTCTCAACTCACTTTCTGCTTAGCTCAACTATAATATTCTTCTAATTAAAGTTGCTTGACCAATCAATCCCTGTGGGATTCGACCTTACTCTACTGTGAGTTTTTACTTGACGACAATTTGGTATACTTGCCGAGGGAGATTTGTTAAGGGACAAGTTTCCGTGTATCAGGACTGCCATAAGTGAGGTGCTCTGTAGGTGATGAGCGGATAATTTATACGCTTTTTGGCATTGTTTTTACATAGTTTTCAGTATGATTTAGTTAGTTTTTAGTATATTTTTTATTAGTTTTTAAATAAAAATCACATTTCTGGACTTTACTATGAGTTTGTGTATTTTTCTGTGATTTCAGGTATTTTCTGGCTGAAATTAAGGGACCTGAGCAAAAATCAGATTCAGAGGTTGAAGAAGGACTGCAGATGCTGTTGGATTCTGACCTCCCTGCACTCAAAGTGGATTTTCTGGAGCTACAGAACTTCAAATGGCGCGCTCTCAATTGCGTTAGAAAGTAGACATCCAGGGCTTTCCAGCAATATATAATAGTTCATAATTTGATTAAGGATAGACGACGTAAACTGGTATTGAACGCCAGTTCCATGCTGCATTCTGGAGTCAAACGCCATAAACAGGTTGCAAAGTGGAGTTAAACGCCAAAAACAGGTTACAAACTGGCGTTCAACTCCAAGAAAGACCTCTACACGTGTAAAGCTCAATGCCCAGCCCAAGCACACACCAAGTGGGCCCCAGAAGTAGATTTCTGCATCATTTACTCATTTCTGTAAACCCTAGTAACTAGTTTAGTATAAATAGGACTTTTTACTATCTTCGGATCAGATCTTTGATTATTTTTATGCTATCTTAGACTTTCATGGGGGCTGGCCATTCGGCCATGCCTGGACCATTATCACTTATGTATTTTCAAACGGTAGAGTTTCTACACACCATAGATTAAGGTGTAGAACTCTGCTATTCCTCATGAATTAATACAAAGTACTACTATTTTTCTATTCAATTCAAGCTTATTCCTATTCTAAGATATCCATTCGCACCCAAGAACATGATGAATGTGATGATTATGTGACGCTCATCATCATTCTCACTTATGAACGTGTGCCTGACAAACACTTCCGTTCTACATGCAAACAAGCTATAATGAATATCTCTTAGATATCTAATACAGAGGACCGAGTCCGAGATATTAGAATCTTCGTGGTATAAGTTAGAACCCATGGATGGCCATTCTTGAGATCCGGAAAGTCTAAACCTTGTCTGTGGTATTCCGAGTAGGATCTGGGAAAGGATGGCTGTGACGAGCTTCAAACTCGCGAGTGCTGGGCGTAGTGACAGATGCAAAAGGATAGTAAATCCTATTCCAGTATGATCGAGAACCGACAGATGATTAGCCATGCAGTGACAGCGCATTGGACCATTTTTACAGAGAGGATGGGATGTAGCCATTGACAACGGTGATGCCCTACATAAAGCTTTCCATGGAAAGGAGTAGGAATGGTTAGATGAAGACAGCAGGAAAGCAGAGGTTCAGAGGAACGAAAGCATCTCTATACGCTTATCTGAAATTTTCACCAATGAATTACATAAGTACCTCTATCTTTATTTTACGTTTTATTTATCTTTTTATCTCCATAACCATTTGAATCTGCCTGACTGAGATTTACAAGGTGACCATAGCTTGCTTCAAGCCGACAATCTCCGTGGGATCGACCCTTACTCACGTAAGGTTTATTACTTGGACGACCCAGTGCACTTGCTGGTTAGTTGTGCGAAGTTGTGACAAAGAATTAAGATTATGAACGTGCGTATAAAGTTTTCAACGCCGTTACCAAGGAATGGAACCGTCACGACTTCTGCGCACCAGTAGGGTTGGTTTTGGTTCTGCTGTCTGTTGTTGTTATTCCACCTCTTGATTTCCATTGTTGTCTCTGCCTCCTCTGTTGTAGTTGTCCCTCCAACCTTGGTTAGAATTATCCCTCCATCCCTGGTTGGAATGGTCTCTCCATTCCTGGTTGGAGTTGTCTTGCCAACCTTGGTTGTAGTTTCTACCTTGGTTGTAATTGCCACCTTGTTGATTGTACCCTTGATTTGGGCAGTCATAGAAATTATTAGTAGCTACTACGGTGTTGTCCTCTTGTTAGAGCTGAAAACACTCATCAGTATAATGACTATAATCAGCATATATTCCGCACACTCTCTGAGGGACTAACTGTTGACTTTGTTGTGGTGGGGGAGGCTGAGATTGTTGTTGATTTAGCTGTATTTGCTTCAGTAGGTTGGTCATTTCACATATTCTCTGTGTAAGAGCAGAAGTCTCAATGCTAGAGGAAACCTCTGCAACAACCTTTGAGTGGTTGTTCCTGTGCCTGTGATTCTGAGTGGACTTAGCTAGGTCGCTGATTAGTTGCCACGCTTCATCTGCGGTCTTGTACTTTTTCAAAGAACTATTACTTGCACCATCCAGTATGGTCTTATCCTGAGGCTTCATGCCTTGAGTGAAGTAGCTGATCAACACTAACTTGTCAATCATGTAATAGGGGCATGTGTCCAGAAGATTCTTGAAGTGCTCCCAGTACTCATAAAGAGTCTTTGATTCACCTTGAATAATGCAAGAGATCTCTTTACTCAGTCTATCTGTAACTTCAGCTGGAAAGTATTTTTCCAGGAATTCTCTATTGAGCATATCTCAGTTAGTAACGGTCGCTTCAGGTTGAGTGTAGTACCACTCCCTCGCCTTTCCCTCAAGAGAAAATGGAAAGGCGGTTAGCAAAATAGAAGTTTCATCTATACCATGACGCCTAACAGTAGAACAGGCTGTCTGAAAATCCCTTAGGTGCTTGATAGGCTCTTGAGCAAGGAAGCCATGAAACTTGGGCATCAAGTTGATTAGTGCGGTCTTCAGTTTGAAATCTGCAGCCAGATTTGGGTGATGCACTTGATACGGTTGCAGAGTAAAGTCTGGGGCTCTTGTCTCCTGGAGAGTGATCCTCCTGGGTGCTGCCATGTTACCTGCGCCTAAATCAACTGGATTAGTAGAGACGGAGCTTGTTTCTTCCTCAGATGGCACTTTAGATTCGCCCTCAGATGAGACTGGTGAATTGATAATAATCACTTCACCACCCTCAGAGGCTAGCCTACGCCGAGCTCGCCTAATACGTGAAAGAGTTCTTTCAATTTCCGGATCAAATGTGGCTAAGCTCGGTTCAGGCAGTGAACGCGTCATTCAATGAAAGAAACATACAGCTTATGGTAATAAAATAAAATAAAATATGTGAAAATAAAAAAAATATGTACACTAATTAATAATTCAGCACACAATTGCAACTCCCCGGCAACGGGCGCCAAAAATTGATGCGAGGCGGAAGTAGGCCAATTAAGAATTCAATATAGAAATAGCGTTGTGAGTATAGTTCTTAACCAGCTAAGATCCGCCCATCAATTTAGAAAGGTTGTCATAAAATTAGAATAAAAATACTGGGAGTATGAATCCCAGGTCGTCTCCCAATGAGTTGACCAAAGGGTGCTATCTTATTAATCAAGAGTTTTTCGAGAAATTTGAGAGTTGAATGACAGAAAATAATTAATTTTAAATTAAAAGAGCATTATATATTCTAATTAAAAAGTCTTGACTGGGGGAATGATTAATTGAAAGTTCTATCCTTGTAGGAAATCTCTCAAGTGTAGTATAAAGAGGTTGTTATTTTCACTTAGTTAACCCTTAGTAAATAAAGGAAAGTCAAGTGATTGAGCTAACTCTTATTCGCAAATCCTAGTCCTCTCCCTTGGGAAGGTCTAGCGTTAGTAAATAGAGAATTAGCCACCAACTTCCAATTTAACTAATCACTTGAGCATTCCAACTCAAGTGTCTCCTTTTAATCAACCCCCATGTCAAGTTGGGAGTCTACTCCATCAACATGGATACCATCTTCGTTGTTAGGAGTAGGGAATAGAAAAGAGACATGATAATCAAATTAATTGGAAGCAATTAAACAAATAATAAAATTTAAATGGAAAAATACTGCTTGCATTAATAAATTCTAAAAACAATCCAATTGTAACTCTAAACAAGAATTAAGAATATGGAATAATAAGGGAATAAGAAAACAAACAAGAATAGTAACTTCAACGGAGGTAATGACTCTTCAATATCCAAAGTAAGAGCATAAAACTAAGAATGTGTGAATGTAAAAGAAAACCTAGAGGAAGAGTAATTTCTCTATAGAATTAGATCTAAAAACTAAAACTATGCTAATGAGAATCTCTGTTGAGTCTCTGCACGTTTCCTGGCTTTAGTCTGTGTTTCTGGGCCGGAAACTGGGTCCAAACTTGGTCCAAAATCGCCCCCAGCGTTTTCTATTATTTCTGCAGATTGCGCATGTCACGCGTACGCGTCAGTCACGCATACGCGTCGCTGGTTGTCTTGGCGTGGCACGCATACGCGTCATCCACGCACACGCGTCTTCTCGCAGAACTCCAATTCACGCGTACGCGTCGGACACGCGTATGCGTCGCTGCAAATTTCTCCATGTCGCGCGCTAGTTATCTCCTTAGTTCCTTGTGTTCCTTCCATTTTTGCAAGCTTCCTCTCCATTCTCTAAGCCATTCCTGCCCTATAAAGCCTGAAACACTAAACACACAAATCATAGCATCGAATGGTATAAAGGAGAATTAAAATACACAAATTAAAGACTCTAGGAAGCAAGTTTTCAACCATAGAATAACACTAGGAAGGAATTATAAAATCATGCAAATCATATGAATAAGTGGGTAAGGACTTGATAAAAACCACTTAAATGAGCACAAGATAAACCATAAAATAGTGGTTTATCAACCACCAATGATCTCATCTTAATCCAAAATGATATCGGAGCAGGTCGGTCAGGAGAAGGGAAGCTAGCAGCTAACTGGAAATGACCATACCGAGTAACAGAAGTACTGGGACTAGGTTACTTCAAGGTGTCTGACCTTGAGGAACAAGAGCTACCCAGGTTATGGCACACCTGTAATCTAAGAAGGTATTATAGTTAGAAAACGATAAAAGATCTTGGGTCAATGTGCACTCTTTTTCCTGAAAAGGTTTTTTAATGAGGTGCCAACCCGAGATCTTGAAGGTTAAGCACTCACATGTATACACTCTTGTTCATATTTCTATCTTTTATTATCATTTGAATAAAGTTTTCAGATTCCCTAAAAAGTTTCCTACCAAGACACATTAATCTAAGCTCATAAAATGCAAAAATTCATCGTCCGATTACAAAGAGGTCGGCAAGGTGAAAACCAAATTCATCATTCGATTACGAAGAGGTCGGCAAGGTGAAAACCAAATTCTTCATCCGATTATAAAGAAGTCGGCAAGGTGAAAGCGATAGAAGCAGATTAATGCAAGAAGTTATAAAAAGTAACCCATAAAAAGCGACCTGACGAGGTCTGACTAAAAATAGATTACTAAAAATAACTTAAGAAGTCCTGACAGAGAAGTCGAACCAAAGAAAGGATCACTAAAAAGGGACAAAGACACCTCCAAAAGGTCCGAGCTGCTTCGCTATAAAGGTACAAGTCTTGCAAAAAAGACATTACCTAGAAAGCAAAAGCACAAGTCGAAGACGGCGCTAAAATGTCATCCAAACAAACTATAAAGAAAAGGTTCCTAATCGGAACACTACCTAAAAAGTTGTTGGAATGTGACTAAAAAGCCCGGATAACGAAGTCCTACAGGTCGACGTCAGCCAAGAAAAGGCGCAAAGCACGATCTCAAAGAACAAGCCAGAAGGTTGAGAAACAACTTAAGGCTCAAAAGGGGAACAGCTCCGCTCAAACAAAGGAACAGGGGCTACAAGGAAGTCGATAACTAAAAAGGTTCTATAAGAACACTAAAAAGTCATTGGACAAGTCAGCCCGGACACCGAAGGATTACCTCGCCCAAACAGAAAGCAAGGCATGATCCAAAAAGGCCAAAAACCCACACTGCAAAAGAGGTCGGACAGGAAAAATACCAAACCTCTATAAAAATCCACAAGAGTTGCAAAGTAATGATGAACATATCAGCAAAAGCATATCTATAATAGAGCATTTAAAGACTCAAAAGGCTACTACTGAAAAGCAACCAAAAGTATTCTGTTTTGCAACATAAGGTTGCTAAGAAAAGCAACCAAAAGTGTTAGAGAAAGTCAACCAAAGATTTACACCAAAAAGTTCAAAAGTCAACAAATCAGACTATAATACAAGCAAAAGAAAGTTACAAAGGATCTAAATTCTCTCCAGTAGTAGCATCCTTGGCTGAAGGAGGAGGAGCGGTCGCGAGCGGGACGACATCAACAGTTCCATGGGGTCGATTTAGGATCTGCACGTCGGGATCAGAATCTGGCTGGTCGGCTTCAAAAGGGGCGGAAGAGGCTGAGAAAGCTGCGACCTTTCCTGGTGGTACAAGAGGAGGGTCTTCATCCTCATCATCAGGGGCAGGCACTATCTTGCCGTCCTCCACCACATTGTCCAAGCTAAAAAGAGTCAGGTCGAACTCGGGAGCAAGAACTCGGACTTGGGCTTTCAAGTTCTCATATGCATCAGTCACACTAACCACCAGATGACCTTGGAGCTCAGCATAGTCAGCCTAGGTAGACTCAAGCCTCTCCTTAAACTCTAGCAGCTCGCCATAAGTACGGGTATAGCTCTCCTTGTAATTTTTCGCTGTTTCTCTAGCCAGATTCGCAGCCGCCTCAGCAGTGGTAGCCCGGGACTTCTCCTTCTCCAAATCCAGCTCCAGCTTAGCCACCCTAGTATCAAGTTCATCTTTCAAGCCCTTAATCCTGTCAAACTCATCCTTGGCTTCTTCCATAAAAGCCTTAGTGGCACGAACAGCGGATTCCTTGATAACCCAGGAAAGGGCCGCCCCAACAATAGCCACTCGGATACTACTCCTCACAACAAAATCAAGAGGACGAATAATTGACACATCATCCAGAGGAATACTACCGTAGGGAGCAATCAGTTCAGTAGCAAAACCCACACCATCAAATTCATTGGCATTCAGATCATAAGAAATAGCAGTTTTTTGGCATTTTGGGGGAGGACCAACTACAGTGACAGCACCAGAAGATGGCCGAACTGGGTCAGAAGGAATCATCTGGACTTGAGGAGTCGGAATGACAATCTTCCTCGGTCCGGAAGCATCAGAAGTCGGCTGCTGCACCTGAGAAGATCCTTCCCCTGAAGCCTTTGCCGACAAGTTCTGTACAACCGTCGCCTTTTTAGCCCTACGAAAGGTCTTCATGGAATCAGTGGACTTCACCATTTATCAAAAAGGGAACCAGAGAAACAACATCACAAATCCATAAGAGATAAATCGGCAAATAAACAGAAGAAAGCCATTACAAAATGAAGTCGAACACTACCTAATTCGGCATGAAGGAGGGAAGGATCTCCTAGAAACCTCTTCATGTCCAGATGAGGAGGCTCTCCCCAGTTTTCCTGTAAAAAACCAACAACAGCTTGTTCTAACTCACTCAAGCTCTCCCAAGAGTACTTAACTACTACTGGATCCTTTTGCCATGATAAAGGGAAGGTAGGTTCATTATTTTCATCTAAAAAGAAGGGCCGAGCTCCCTCAACAGCTCGGACCTTGAAGTAATAGTTCTCGAAGTTGCGAAAGAACCCATCATACATAGAAAAAACTTTCTTCTCTTGAGTAGCTCTGAAAGAAATCCAATAGGCTTTCTTCTTAGCTACTCCAGGCTTTGTCAACACAAAAAGATAAAGAAAGAGAGTTTTGGTCGGACACCCAATTCCTGACACAACAGTTGGAAAATTTTTATGAAATCCCATGAGTTCGGATGGAGCTGAGAAGGGGCTACATTGCAAGACTACAATAGGTCGGTCTCAAAAGTGGTAAAAGGGATGGTGATATTCAACTGGCTAAAAAAGTAGTCATTATGCATAGAAAAAGGGTCGTTTCCCCTAAGTCAAGGGAGGAAAACTAACCCTCGCCTCAGGGTCAGGCGACACCAACTCATAATTCTTCTCCTCGTCCCTATCACTACAAATCCTATGGAACCTCCTAAGTCTCACACAATACTCGGGGTCAGCCACGGTAACACACATTAACACTATGGAATCCAGCCAGTCAGACATGCCGTCAGGGATCTTAGTAGACATCTCAACAACATTTTTTTGGGAAGACATAGGCCAACTATCCCTATAGTAAGAAAAAGAAGAAATGGATTACTACCAAATAACTCGGGCAAATAAGGAAACATCTCGGACAATAAAAACTAATTAGCAAGTGTCATATATGGCAGTAAAAGGGAAACCCCAGGACTCACGCTAAAGTCTAGGGGCACCCTTTGGAGGCAGCAACAAAGCAAGAACCCAGAAAAGAGAAGTCGATGCAAAAATCCATGCCGTAAGCCAGCCCTAAATACAAGGAGTTCAATCATATTTTTTAGGGAAACATCTCTCCATACAAACAGCGAAGGCCATCATCATCACAGACCACGCAGAAAATCATCAAAGAAAGCTACAACCTTTTTTACATCAAAAGTTCAACAAAAAGCTTTGTACAAGAAGAGGTCATGCAAGGGTAAAAAGAGATAGGAACAGCGGCATGCAAAAAGCCTTACAAAAAGCAAAACTACCAGAAGGCACACATTTTCATCAAACAAAGAGCGACAGGGAAAAAGTCACAACGACGATCAGACGCAAAGATGCAATCTTTTTGCAGAAAGAAGCAAGCTTCTCAAGAGTGAAACTCAAATCAAAATCAAAATACACAACAGCAAGAGCATGCATAAAAGAACGATCATCAAAGTATAAAAGAAGGAAGACCAACCTGCCGAGGAAAAGGCGATAAATGCTCAGAACAATGACACCAACAAGCGCTTACGAGCGAAGTAAAAGGGAAGCCTAGGGACGTGAAGACAATGGAAGCAGACAAGCGGAACGCCTCAGCAAATAACCAGCAAAGAGCGAAGAGAAAGGAAAAGAGAAACTGAAAAGGATCCTTTAAAATTCAAAATGAAATACAAAAGAGGGAAAAGAAGAAACGGCAAAGGGAAATTTAATGACTTTTTAAACCCTCGCACGATCCCAAGGAAGTGCAACGCACGCTACAATCAAAAAAGAAAGAGAGAAACGCTTCGCATTCAAGTAAAAACAAGCTTTCCAGAAGTTACACAAGAAATCAACCAAAAGCTAAATGCCCGAGCACAACTTCCTCAAAGGGGTCGAAGTCTAAAAAGACACGACCTCAAGGAAAAAATCAAACTCGAGCAGCGGCACTGTTCATACCCTGGGTCGAGCTATGTGACCCGGGTTGACTGAAGACAAGAGCAACCGACCTCTTAAGGTTAGACTGCCACTGACCTCTCCGTAAAGAGTTCGGCCAAATCTCCATGGAGGCCCAAGTAGGCCCAGACGAAGGAGCGCAGCCCATTTTAAAGGTAGCTAAGCCCTAAAAGATAAGATGACTTCACTCAAAGATAAGATAAGATAACTAACTTATCATATCTAGAAAGGTCAGCTCACACCACTATAAATACACTGGAGCACTGGTGCGCAGAAATTGTGATTACGGTTTAATTATGTAAAATTCATCGCTCTTTCTTTCCCTGGTAATGGCGCCAAAAACATGATGCCAATACCATGGTTCACAACTTTGCACAACTAACCAGCAAGTGCACTGGGTCGTCCAAGTAATACCTTACGTGAGTAAGGGTCGAATCCCACGGAGATTGTTGGTATGAAGCAAGCTATGGTCACCTTGTAAATCTCAGTCAGGCGGATATAAAATAGTAATGGGGTTTTCGAAAATAATTAAAAAAATAGGGATAGAAATACTTATGTAAATCATTGGTGAGAATTTCAGATAAGCGAATAGAGATGCTTTCATTCCTCTGAACCTCTGCTTTCCTACTATCTTCATCCAACCAGTCTTACTCCTTTCCATGGCTGGCTTTATGTAATGCATCACCATTGTCAAGGGCTACTTTCGGTCTTCTCTTGGGAAACTGATCCAAATGCCCTGTCACGACACGGATAATCGTCTGGAGACATCACCCTTGTCAATGGTTACATCCTATCCTCTCAGTGAAAATGGTCAACGCACCCTGTCACGGCACGGCTATTCATCTGTCGGTTCTCGATCATGCTGGAATAGGATTTACTATCCTTTTGCGTCTGTCACTACGCCCAGCAATCACGAATTTGAAGCTCGTCACAGTTATTCAGTCATTGAATCCTACTCGGAATACCACAGACAAGGTTTAGACTTTCCGGATTCTCTTGAATGCCGCCATTATTCTAGCTTACACCACGAAGATTCCGATTAAGAGATCTAAGAGATACTCATTCAATCTAATGTAGAACGGAAGTGGTTGTCAGGCACGCGTTCATAGGGAATGATGATGATTGTCACATTCATCACATTCAGGTTGAAGTGCGAATGAATATCTTAGAAGCGGAACAAGTGAATTGAATAGAAAACAGTAGTACTTTGCATTAATCTTTGAGGAACAGCAGAGCTCCACACCTTAATCTATGGAGTGCAGAAACTCTACCATTGAGAATACATAAGTGATGATGGAGTTCATTGGTCTCGGCCCCAGAGGGGAACCAAAGTAACCAAGACTGATCACAGGATCAAAAATACAATCCAGGATGTCTAATACAATAGTAAAAGGTCCTATTTATAATAAACTAGCTACTAGGGTTTACAGAAGTAAGTAATTGATGCATAAATCCACTTCCGGGGGCCCACTTGGTGTGTTCTTGGGCTGAGCTTGAAGTCTACACGTGTAGAGGTCATTCCTGGGGTTGAACGCCAGCTTTTGTGCCAGTTTGGGCATTGAACTCCACTTCGCAACTTGTTTCTGGCGCTGGACGCCAGAATTGGGCAGAGAACTGGCGTTTAACGCCAGTTTGCGTCATCTAAACTTAGACAAAGTATGGACTATTATATATTGCTGGAAAGACCTGGATGTCTACTTTCCAACGCAATTGGAAGAGCGCCATTTTGAGTTCTGTAGCTCCAGAAAATCCACTTTGAGTGCAGGGAGGTCAGAATCCAACAGCATCAACAGTCCTTCTTCAACCTCTGAATTTGATTTTTGCTCAAGTCCCTCAATTTCAGCCAGAAAATACCTGAAATCACAGAAAAACACACAAACTCATAGTAAAGTCCAGAAATGTGAATTTAACATAAAAACTAATGAAAACATCCCTAAAAGTAGCAAGATCCTACTAAAAACATACTAAAAACAATCTCAAAAAGCGTATAAATTATCCGCTCATCACAACACCAAACTTAAATTGTTGCTTGTCCCCAAGCAACTGAAAATCAAATAGGATAAAAAGAAGAGAATATACTATAAATTCCAAACTATCAATGAAACATAGCTCCAATCAGATGAGCGGGACTTATAGTTTTTTTCTTTTGAATAGTTTTGGCATCTCACTTTATCCATTGAGGTTCAGAATGATTGGCATCTATAGGGACTCAGAGTTAAGATAGTGTTATTGATTCTCCTAGTTCAGTATGATGATTCTTGAACACAGCTATTTTATGAGTCTTGGCCATGGCCCTAAGCACTTTGTTTTCCAGTATTACCACCGGATACATAAATCCCACAGACACATAATTGGGTGAACCTTTTCAGATTGTGACTCAGCTTTGCTAAAGTCCCCAAGTAGAGGTGTCCAGGGTTCTTAAGCACACTCTTTTTTTTTTTTTTGCTTTGGACCTTGACTTTAACCGCTCAGTCTCAAGTTTTCACTTGACACCTTCACTCCACAAGCACATGGTTAGGGACAGCTTGGTTTAGCCGCTTAGACCAGGATTTTATTCCTTTAGGTCCTCCTATCCACTGAAGCTCAAAGCCTTGGGATCCTCTTTATTTACCCTTGCCTTTTGGTTTTAAGGGTTATTGGCTTTTTGCTCTTGCCTCTTGGTTTTAAGAGCTTTTGGCTTTTTCTGCTTGCTTTTTCTCTTTTTTTTTCTATATTTTTTTTTCGCCTATTTTTTTTTCTTTTTTTTTTCTGCAAGCTTTGTTCTTTGCTGCTTTTTTTTGCTTCAAGAATTATTTTTATGATTTTTCAAATTATCAAATAACATGTCTCCTTATCATCATTCTTTCAAGAGCCAACATATTTAACATTCTTAAACAACAACTTCAAAAGACATATGCACTGTTCAAGCATACATTCAGAAAATAAGAAGCATTGTCACCACATCAATATAATTAAACTAAGTTCAAGGATAAATTCGAAACTCATGTACTTCTTGTTCTTTTGAATTAAAACAGTTTTTATTTAAGAGAGGTGATGGATTCATAGGACATTCATAACTTTAAGACAAAGTTACTAACTACTAATGATCATGTAATGAAGACACAAACATAGATAGGCACATAACATAGAAAATGAAAAACAGAAGAAATAGGAACAAGGAATGAATCCACCTTAGTGATGGTGGCGTTTCCTTCTTGAGGAACCAATGATGTCCTTGAGCTCTTCTATGTCTCTTCCTTGTCTTTGTTGCTCCTCCCTTATTGCTTTTTGATCTTCTCTTATTTCATGAAGGATGATGGAGTGCTCTTGATGTTCCACCCTTAATTGTCCCATATTGGAACTCAATTCTCCTAGGGAGGTGTTGATTTTCTCCCAATAGTTCTGTGGAGGAAAATACATTTGAGGCATCTCCGGGATCTCATGGTGATGAGCTTCATATGCCTCTTGAGCTCCATGAATGGGCTCTCTTGCTTGTTCCATCTTTTTCTTAGTGATGGGCTTGTCTTCCTTAATAGGAATGTCTCCTTCTATGAAAGCTCCAGCTGAGTAACATAGATGGCAAATAAGATGAGGAAAAGCTAGCCTTGCCATGGGGGATGACTTTTTGGCTATTTTGTAGAGTTCATTAGAGATGACTTCATGAACTTTTATTTCCTCTCCAATCATGATGCTATAAATCATGTGGCCCGATCCACAGTAACTTCAGATCGGTTGCTAGTGGGGATGATGGAGCATTGGATGAATTCCAACCATCCTCTAGCCACAGGCTTGAGGTCCAATCTTCTTAGTTGAACCGACTTGCCTTTGGAGTCAATCTTCCATTGAGCTCCTTCCACACATATGTCCATGAGGACTTGGTCCAACCTTTGATCAAAGTTGACCCTTCTTGTGTAGGGGCGTGCGTTCTCTTCCATGTTTGGCAAGTTGAACGCCAACCTTACATTCTCCAGACTAAAATCTAAGTATTTCCCCCGAACCATTGTAACATAGTTCTTTGGATCCGGGTTCTTACTTTGATCATGGTTCTTGGTGATCCATGCATTGGCATAGAACTCTTGAACCATTAGGATGCCGACTTGTTGGATGGGATTTGTTAGAACTTCCCAACCTCTTCTTTGAATTTCATGTCGGATCTCCGGATACTCATTTCTTTTGAGTTTGAAAGGGACCTCGGGGATCACCTTCTTCTTGGCCATAACATCATAGAAGTGGTCTTGATGGGCATTGGAGATGAACCTTTCCATCTCCCATGACTCGGAGGTGGAAGCTTTTGTCTTCCCTTTCCCCTTTCTAGAGGATTCTCCGGTCTTAGGTGCCATCAATGGTAATGGAAAAACAAAAAGCTTATGCTTTTACCACACCAAACTTAGAATATTGCTCGCCCTCGAGCAATAAAAGAAAGAATAGAGGAAGAAGAAGAAGATATGGAGGAGAGGGGGAAGGTGTTGTGTTTCGGCCAAGAAGTGTATAGAGGGCTTTTGTTGTGTGAATTTGAAGAAGAATGGAGGGCTTTATATAGGGAAGGGAGGGGGGAAGGTTTCGGCCATATGGGTGGTTTTGGGTGGGAAATTGGTTTTGAATTTTGAAGGTAGGTGGAGTTTATGAGGTAGGTTTATGGGGAAGAATGGGTGGATGTGAGTGGTGGAGGTGATAGGTGAAGGGTTTTGGGGAAGAGTGTTTATTGCGAAGAGAGGATGATTGAGAAGAGAGAAGAGAGTGAGTGGAGGTAGGTGGAGATCCTGTGGGGTCCACAGATCCTGAGATGATCCTGTGGGGTCCACAGATCCTGAGGTGTTCAAGGATTTACACCCTTGCACGCAACTCTGGGCGTTCAACGCCAGGTTGGTGCCCATTTTGGGCGTTCAACGCCCATTTACTGGCCATTTCTAGCGTTGAACGCCAGAACCATGCTTGTTCTGGGCGTTCAGCGCCAGCTCCTCTCCAGGGTGCAATTATGGCGTTCAGCGCCCAGATAATGCCCATTTTGGGCGTTCAGCGCCCAGATACTGCCCATTTTGGGCATTCAGTGCCAGAACCATGCTCTGTTCTGGCGTTGAACGCCAGGCAGATGCTTCCTCCAGGGTGTGATTTTTCTTCTGCTGTTTTTAATTCCGTTTTCAATTTTTATATTTATTTTGTGACTCCTCATGATCATGAACCTATAAAGACATATAACTAAGAAAAATATAGTTAGATAAATAGAAATTGGGTTGCCTCCCAACAAGTGCTTCTTTAATGTCAATAGCTTGACAATGGGCTCTCATGGAGCCTCACAGATGTTCAGAGCATTGTTGAGACTCCCCCAACACCAAACTTAGAGTTTGGATATGAGAGTTCAACACCAAACTTAGAGTTTGGTTGTGGCCTCCCAACACCAAACTTAGAGTCTGACTGTGGGAGCTTTGGTTGACTCTGCTTTGAGAGAAGCTTTTTCTGCTTCCTCTCCATGGATGCAGAGAGAGATCCTTGAGTTGTAAACACAAGGTTGTCCTTATTTAATTGAAGGATTAATTCTCCTCTGTCCACATCAATCACAGCTCTTGTTGTGGCTAGGAAAGGTCTTCCTAGGATGATGGATTCATCCTCTTCCTTTCCAGTATCCAGGACTATGAAATCAGCAGGGATGTAAAGGCCTTCAACGTTTATTAACACGTCCTCTACTTGTCCATAAGCCTGTTTTCTTGAATTATCTGCCATCTCTAATGAGATTCTAGCAGCTTGCACCCCATAGATTCCCAGTTTCTCTATTATAGAGAGGGGTATGAGGTTTATTCCTGAACCAAGGTCACACAGAGCCTTAAAGATCATGGTGCCTATGGTACAAGGAATTATGAACTTTCCAGGATCCTGTTTCTTCTGAGGCAATGTCTGTTGGTCCAGATCACTTAGTTCATTGGTGAACAAGGGAGGTTCATCTTCCTAAGTTTCAATACCAAATAATTTGGCATTCAGCTTCATGATTGCACCAAGAAACTTGGCAGTTTGCTCTTCAGTAACATCCTCATTCTCTTCAGAAGAAGAATACTCATCAGAGCTCATGAATGGCATAAGGAGGTTCAATAGAATCTCTATGGTCTCTAGATGAGTCTCAGATTCCTTGGGTTCCGCATAGGGAAGCTCCTTATTGATCACTGGACGTTCCAGGAGGTCTTCCTCCTTGGGATTCACGTCCTCCTCTCCCTCATTGGGTTCGGCCATTTTGGTTATGTCAATGGCCTTGCACTCTCCTTTTGGATTTTCTTCTGTATTGCTTGGGAGAGTGCTAGAAGGAATTTCAGTGATCCTTTTACTTAGCTGGCCCACTTGTGCTTCCAAATTTCTAATGGAAGACCTTGTTTCATTCATGAAACTCACAGTGGCCTTAGATAGATCAGAGACTAAGTTTGCTAAGCTAGATGGGTTCTGCTCAGAATTCTCTGTCTGTTGCTGAGTGGATGATGGAAAAGGCTTGCTATTGCTAAACCTGTTTCTTCCACCATTATCAAAGCCTTGTTGAGGCTTTTGATCCTTCCATGAGAAATTTGGATGATTTCTCCATGATGAGTTATAGGTGTTTCCATAAGGTTCACCTAAGTAATTCACCTCTGCTATTGCAGGGTTCTCAGGATCATAAGCTTCTTCTTTAGAAGATGCCTCTTGAGTACTGTTGGATGCAGTTTGCATTCCATTCAGACTCTAAGAAATCATATTGACTTGCTGAGTCAATATTTTGTTCTGAGCCAATATGGCATTCAGAGTATCAACCTCAAGAACTCCCTTCTTCATAGGCGTCCCATTATTCACAGGATTCCTTTCAGAAGTGTACATGAACTGGTTATTTGCAACCATGTCAATGAGTTCTTGAGCTTCTGCAGGCATTTTCTTTAGGTGAATGGATCCACCTGCAGAGATATCCAATGACATCTTAGATAACTCAGACAGACCATCATAGAATATATCCAAGATGGTCCATTCTGAAAGCATGTCAGAAGGACACTTTTTGGTCAACTGTTTGTATCTTTCCCAAGCTTCATAGAGGGATTCGCCTTCTTTCTGTCTGAAGGTTTGAACATCCACTCTAAGCTTGCTTAGCTTTTGAGGAGGAAAGAACTTGGCTAAGAAAGCCGTGACCAGCTTATCCCAAGAGTTCAGGCTGTCTTTGGGTTGAGAGTCCACCCACACTCTAGCTCTGTCTCTTACAGCAAAAGGGAAAAGCATGAGCCTGTAGACTTCAGGATCTACTCCATTAGTCTTAATAGTATCACATATCTGCAAGAATTCAGTTAAGAACTAAAAAGGATCTTCAGATGGAAGTCCATGAAACTTGCAGTTCTGCTGCATCAGAGAAACTAATTGAGGTTTCAGCTCAAAGTTGTTTGCTCCAATGGCAGGAATGGAGATGCTTCTTCCATGTAAGTTGTAATTAGGTGCAGTAAAGTCACCAAGCATTCTCCTTGCATTATTGTTGTTGGGTTCGGCTGCCATCTCCTTTACTTGTTCGAAATTTTCAATAAGGTTTTCTCTGGATTGTTGTAATTTAGCTTCTCTTAGTTTCCTCTTCAGAGTCTTTTCAGGTTCTGGATCAGTTTCAACAAGAATGCCTTTTTCTTTGTCCCTGCTCATAAGAAAGAGAAGAGAAAAAGAAAAGAAGAGGAATCCTCTATGTCATAGTAAAGAGGTTCCTTATTGTTAGTAGAAGAAGAGAAGAAGAAGAAAAAATTCGAACACAGATAGAAGAGGGGGGTTCGAATTTGGTGAGTGATGTGAGGAAGAGATGTTAGTAGATGAATAAATAAATAGAAGAGATATTAGTAGATGAATAAGATGAGAGAGGGAGAGGATTTTCGAAAATAATTTTTGAAAAAGAGTTAGTAATTTTCAAAAATAGTTTTTGAAAAATGTTAGTAATTTTTGAAAATTAAGATTTTAAAAATTGAAATAATTAGTTAATTAAAAAGAAATTTTGAAAAAGAGGGAAGATATTTTCGAAAATTAGAGAGAGAGAGTTAGTTAGTTGGTTTTGAAAAAGATAAGAAACAAACAAAAAGTTAGTTAGTTAGTTGAAACAAATTTTGAAAAGATAAGAAGTTAGGAAGTTAGAAAAGATATTTTGAAATCAAATTTTTGAAAAAGGTAGGATAAGAATATATTTTTGAAAAGATATGATTGAAATTAGTTTTTGAAAAAGATTTGATTTTTAAAATCACAATTAATGACTTGATTCACAAAAAATCACAAGATATGATTCTAGAACTTAAAGTTTGAATCTTTCTTAACAAGTAAGTAACAAACTTGAAATGTTTGAATCAAAACATTAATTGTTATTGTTATTTTCAAAAATTTGATATAAAAATAAGAAAGAGATTTTTGAAAAATATTTTTATAATTTTCGAAAATAACTAAGAAAAATGAAAAAGATTTGATTTTTTGAAAAAGATTTTGAAAAAGATAAGATTTTTAAATTGAAAATTTGATTTGACTCATAAAAACAACTAGATTTTAAAAATTTTTGAAAAAGTCAAATCTAATTTTCGAAATTTTGAGAGAGAGAAACAAAAAAATGATGCAATGCATGAAAGTTATGGATCAAAACAATGAATGCATGCAAGAATGCTATGAATGTCAAGATGAACACCAAGAACACTATGAAGATCATGATGAACATCAAGAACACAATTTTGAAAAATTTTTAATGCAAAGAAAACATGCAAGACACCAAACTTATAACATGACTCAAGACTCAAACAAGAAACACAAAAAATATTTTTGATTTTTATGATTTTCTAATTTTTTTTGTATTTTTTCGAAAATTAGTGTGAAAAAGAAAAATAAGGATTCTAAAATTTTTAATATGAATTCTAGGAATCTTATGCTCTTTAATCTAAAGCTCCAATCAAAGGGTCAGGCATGGCTTAATAGCCAGCCAAGCTTTAGTATGCTATCACTTGCATCAACTAATTTGCTAAGAAAGACAAAGAAGCTCTTCTCTTGAGTATAAGTGAAACTTCAGTCCAAAAGAATTTGGACATGGCTTTACAGCAAGCCAGGCTTCAACATGCTTTATGAAACACTAGAATTCATTCTTAAAAATTCTGAAGAAGAATATATTTTTTTTTAAAAACATTTTTTTTTTCGAAAACAAAGGAGAAATTTTTGAAAGATTTTTGAAAACTTTTTTTTTTTGAAAAGAAAACAAAAAGAAAGTTACCTAATCTGAGCAACAAGATGAACCGTCAGTTGTCGAAACTCGAACAATCCCCGGCAACGGCGCCAAAAACTTGGTGCGCAGAAATTGTGATTACGCTTTAATTATGTAAAATTCATCGCTCTTTCTTTCCCTGGTAATGGCGCCAAAAACATGATGCCAATACCATGGTTCACAACTTCGCACAACTAACCAGCAAGTGCACTGGGTCGTCCAAGTAATACCTTACGTGAGTAAGGGTCGAATCCCACGGAGATTGTTGGTATGAAGCAAGCTATGGTCACCTTGTAAATCTCAGTCAGACGGATATAAAATAGTAATGGGGTTTTCGAAAATAATTAATAAAATAGGGATAGAAATACTTATGTAAATCATTGGTGAGAATTTCAGATAAGTGAATAGAGATGCTTTCGTTCCTCTGAACCTCTGCTTTCCTGCTATCTTCATCCAATCAGTCTTACTCCTTTCCATGGCTGGCTTTATGTAATGCATCACCATTGTCAAGGGCTACTTTCGGTCTTCTCTCGGGAAAATGATCCAAATGCCCTGTCACGGCACGGCTAATCGTCTGGAGCCATCACCCTTGTCAATGGTTACATCCTATCCTCTCAGTGAAAATGGCCAACGCACCCTGTCACGGCACGGCTATTCATCTGTCGGTTCTCGATCATGCTGGAATAGTGATGCCAAGGCATCTTAGGCTAGTTTCACTAGCCTTTTTCTTTTATTTTTAGTTGTTTTATGCATTTTCTTGAGCCTTAAGTAATCATTTTGGCCAAATAGTCATGCTTGTCTTAAATCATTCAAACATGAAGATTTTTATGCAAATTCCATGAGTTTTTAGTTATATTCCTTGAATGCTATGAATGGAAGAATTCTCATGAATTTTAGCAAGACTTTGATGCAACTGTTTGGATGATTTCAGGGAAGAAGAGGCTAGGCAAGGAAGCAACAAAATCAATAAAGGAAGCTTGAATATCACATGTGGAGTTTAAGTTCCAGTTTAAGCCTAAACTGGAGCTTAAACGCCAAAAATCATGAAGGATAAGAAATGCTGGAAATGAAGTTTAACCTCCAGTTTGACCTCAAACTGGAGGTTAAACGCCAGAATGGAAGGTCTCACCAAAGAAGCATTTCCACGTTTAACCTCCAGTTTGACCTCAAACTGGAGGTTAAACGTGTTCGACACCTCCAGGGCTACCATTCTAAGCTTCCACGTTTAACCTCCAGTTTGACCTCAAACTGGAGGTTAAACGTGTTCGACCTCCAGGGCTGCCCTTCCTTTATCCACGTTTAAGCTTCAGTTTAACCTTAAACTGAAGCTTAAACGTGTTATATGGAACAGCTTGACCATGCCTTCTTCAAACATAAATAACTTGAGCTACAAAACTCCAAATGAGGTGATTCAAAATGCATTGGAAAGAAGACATCTAGAGCTTTCCAAGCATATATGGCATGCATGGTGGATACTAAAAATTGAGGGAGAAAACAGCCCCGTAATGTGCATAGAAGAGCATAGTACCAACATGCAATCAGGCCAGCTGACCTCTTCACCTTCCATGGAGTATAACTCGAGTTGTAGAGATCTAATTGAGGTGCTTCCAGTTGCGTTGGAAAGCTGACATCCATAGCTTTCCAACGAGGTATAATAGTCTATATTTGGAATCAAATTGGCAAGGTTGACAAGAGAACAAAGTGACGACTCAAGAAAGGGGGTGCAACATTTGAGTGTAGTTTAATGGATCATTATCCTTTTTGGATCAATTATGTCACTCAGCCCTTCAAGCAAGCAAGGCCCATCAACAACACCAAATCAAGGCCACAAGAATCATCTAGAATAGTTTATTTTCATTTGATTGTAATTTGCTTTGAATTTCATTTTCATTTTGTAATTTAGGGAGCCTATTTAAAGGCCTTAGTTTTTGCATTTGAAAGGGGGGATTGAAGGGGAATCCAGCCCCTGATGGGGACTTTTACTTTCACTTTTAGCTAGTTTTCCTTTTCTTTGTAATTGAATTCAGAGCTATGACTCACTAAACCCCCTTTCATTGGGTTAGGGAGCTCTATTGTAATTCAATGAATCAATAATAGTTTATCTTCTTCTTCAATCTTTTCTCTTGAATTTTTGTTAGAAAGCTTCTCGATCTAATTTCATTGAGTAGTTGTCTTGGGAAAGAAACTACCCATACTTGGAATCCTTCGGAACCTTGGGAAAGGAATGGAGGATTCATGCTAGAGAAGCTTTCTCACAGTGAATTGGATTGGGGTTTGGATGGATATTGTGACATGTAATCCTACCAAATTGTGGTTCATGAAATTGTGTGGTATAATCAGTGATCGAGCTTCATCTCTTCTTATGAACATTTAAACCAAGGGATTGGGAATTTGTTCATTTTTAGAGAGAATTGGTGAGCCAAGGGATTGGGATCCAATCATATAAGATTGCCAAGCAAAATTCAATGAACGCATTGCTTGAGGAAGAGATAAACATGTTTTGATTCGGAGATCTCAATATCTCCTATAACCCAATGAATTCCCCAATTCTGATTTCCACTTTCTTTTTACATTCTGCAACTAAATTCATGCTATCACCCCCATTCCCTTTTAATTTCAGCAATTTAGTTTCTGCTCTTTAATTCATGCCATTTAAGATTCCGCCATTTTGATTTCTTGTCATTTATTTTTCCCGCCAATTTTACATTCCGCAATTCTCATCTAAATCTTGATTCCGCTCAACTAGAACACACTTCTAATCTGAATTGCTCACTCAACCAATCCTTGTGGGATTCGACCTCACTCTATTGTGAGTTTTTACTTGACGATAACCGGTGCACTTGCCGGAAGGAATTTTGCCGATCGTGCAATTTCCTAAATCGTAGCATAACAAGTTTATGCGCATCAAGTTTATGGCGCCGTTGCCGGGGATTGGTTTTCGATTGACAATTCTCAAATTGGAAGTTAACTAGATTGAGCAATTTTTCTTTTCTTTTGTTAATAGTTTTTGTTTCATTTTATTACTGCTAATTTCTGCAGATTTTAATTTGTTTTCTTTGCTTATTCACTTGTTAGCATACTAACCACTAGCTGTTTGTGATATTGCCTCACTATGGGGTTTCCACTATCTTTGGATGAGTATTGTTTGAGACTAAGCACATTGCAAAAAAGAAAGGAGTATCCATCATCTTTTGGTCAATCAAAATCCATGAGAAACTCTCCACCACCACAGAATGATTCATGTTGTTATGCTCATGGTGGGTGGGAGTATCAGGAACAGGAAACGGGGTACTTCCCAGAGCCACAAAATGGTCCATGTTTTGGTGAATTTGAACACTACTCAAGTTGTGGCTGGGAAGATCAAAACCAAAGAGATTTCACTTATTCACACCCCATTCATCAAGAGCCATCACCTCTGAATTATCCAACCTCACCTCCTAGTTTTACATATCCAAATTCTTCATCACTTGAGCAATTCTCAGCACAAAATTCCTTCTCAAATTCATACAATTCATTTCACTATCCACAAGACTCATTCCACTACACACAAGAGTCATACCACTACCAACACGCCAACCAAAGACTCTATCAACCCACACAAAACACATACTCCCAGCCACCATATCACAGCCAAGATAATCAACCTCATCAACCTAATCCGAACCAACAATTTCAAGATCAATTAAACAGGATAGAAGGAATGCTTGCAACCATGAGTCAAGACATAACCGATTTGAAAGGCTTTAAGGAAGAATTGATATCCAACTTACAAAATCAAGGTGCTGCCATTCAAAAGCTAGAAGCACAAATTGGATATCTATCAAAGCAAATCCCTACCCACAATTCTTCTAGTGAGACCATGGCAAACCCAAGGGAGGAATCAGAAGAACAAGAAAGGGAGAAAGTCAATCAAGGGAGATCACACTCCAATGACACAGAGAGTTGCAAAGAGGAAGGGTTCATTGAACCACAAATTCAGGAAGCTTTTGATGAACAGGATACTCCAACTGTCCAACAACAACCAAGTTCTGAGATCAAGGATGTGAAGGCAGTAGAAACAAGCACCAAAATGAGGATTGTGACCGAGAAACAAAGGACCATATCCATGAAGAAGAGAAGGTCGAAGAACAATCCAACTCCTGAGCCAACAAGCAAGTTCACTCAAGCCAATCACAAGGGAAAGCTTGCTGGAAAGAAGCATTCACAACAAGGGGCACTAACTAGCTCCTTTATCCACTTGAAGTCATTCCTCTTAACAAACTGGAGGAAGAGGAAGAAAGTCAAGAACAGCATGTCAAGCTAATGACGTTAAAGAAGCGCTTGTTGGGAGGCAACCCAACCAAAGGTAGTTTTTCTTTTCTAGTTATTTCAATAAAAGAGTTAAGTAGATTTATCTGTATTGCAAGGAGCTAAGTTTGGTTTTGCACACCAAAACAATTCAAGGGTGAATGTGAGATTCTAAGTTTGGTGTTCCACCAAAAACTTCATTAAAAGCACATTTCTACCTCAGCATGACTAGTCACTAGCTCCAACCAATCAGGGAAACTACTTAAACAATAGTTTAATTTCTAGTTCATAGTTTCTTTTTCTAGTTCATAGTTATTTTCTTAATAAAAGCACATGAGGTTTTCTGCATATGATCCAAATTGCTGCATATGGCAAGGAACTAAGTTTGGTGTTCACACACCAATCTAAGTTCAGAGGCCTACAAACATACATGCATGCTAACCAAAGTGCTTGGGGAACAAGCAACTTCTAATAGCTTTGCAGGAAGACAATCAATCTCATGGAAGGAATATACATCATCATCAAAGAGAACACCAAGGCTAGGAAGGATGCTGAACAACAAAGAAGATGCTAAAAGGTTGTATTGTCACTTAATTGCTTGTACTTTGAATTGCTGATATTGGAAGTTTGCATGCACCCCTGCTTTAAGTTTGAGTCATTGCAGTTTTTGTTTGTCTGTTTGTTTAATTTCCAAATAAGTGATAGTCTAAGTGTCTGGATAAACTTCACTTGCTTAAATGTATGCTTGCCATGCTTGTTCTGTTTCCATAAAATAAAAGAAATGTTTGAACAAAAGTAACTCAATTCCATTTGGTAAGAAATCAAATAAGATTAAGTGGTGGTATGCATGTTTGATTGAATAGTCAGCTCACTAAGAAATAAAGTTAGAATTGTCACTTTTAGTGGAAATTAGGATGCTGTCTATGGATCTTGATGAATAAATGTCTTTGGCCATGAAAAAGAAAGAAAAAGAAGAAGAAAAAGCCACTGAAAAAGGGCAACCAAAAAGCAAAAAAATTGAGAAAATAAGCTAGGCACCAATGGTTTGAACTTCTGAGACAAATGCCTGTGGTGTTTATGTATTAAGGATATGCTTGGATGAATAGGTTCTGAGGAGTGTTTCAACACTTGGTAACTTGGGTTAACTAACCCGGGATTATCAACCAAAAGTCCATTATCAAGAGCAACCTAAATACAAAACATTTAGTCACACAAAGAGGTGCTGGGCACCAATGTCTCAAGAAGAAATGTGAACTAAAATGCCTGTAGTGGATATGTGTAGTGCACTAATAAGAAAAAGAAAATGCCAAAGGCTTGAGCAACACATGACACTGAGCAACAAGGAGCAAATAAGCTCAAATAAAAAGAAAAACAAAGAAAAGAAACTTGCCAAGGATATGTGAATAACAAAAGGCCATAAGCAGTGTTTTAGTGGAAACATAAAAAGTGACTTTCTTACCTAAGAAACAATAAAGTGATGCTGCAACAACTTTCTGCATGAACACCCCATTAATCAATGTCAATTACTTACTGATATGGCTAATGAATTTACTTTCTGTTTCATTCTTTCTTCTCAATAATTCAGAACTTGCTTGGGGACAAGCAAGGATTAAGTTTGGTGTTGTGATGCCAAGGCATCTTAGGCTAGTTTCACTAGCCTTTTTCTTTTATTTTTAGTTGTTTTATGCATTTTCTTGAGCCTTAAGTAATCATTTTGGCCAAATAGTCATGCTTGTCTTAAATCATTCAAACATGAAGATTTTTATGCAAATTCCATGAGTTTTTAGTTATATTCCTTGAATGCTATGAATGGAAGAATTCTCATGAATTTTAGCAAGACTTTGATGCAACTGTTTGGATGATTTCAGGGAAGAAGAGGCTAGGCATGGAAGCAACAAAATCAATAAAGGAAGCTTGAATATCACATGTGGAGTTTAAGTTCCAGTTTAAGCCTAAACTGGAGCTTAAACGCCAAAAATCATGAAGGATAAGAAATGCTGGAAATGAAGTTTAACCTCCAGTTTGACCTCAAACTGGAGGTTAAACGCCAGAATGGAAGGTCTCACCAAAGAAGCATTTCCACGTTTAACCTCCAGTTTGACCTCAAACTGGAGGTTAAACGCCAGAATAATAATGCCACTCAGGAAGGAGTTCCACGTTTAACCTCCAGTTTGACCTCAAACTGGAGGTTAAACGTGTTCGACACCTCCAGGGCTACCATTCTAAGCTTCCACGTTTAACCTCCAGTTTGACCTCAAACTGGAGGTTAAACGTGTTCGACCTCCAGGGCTGCCCTTCCTTTATCCACGTTTAAGCTTCAGTTTAACCTTAAACTGAAGCTTAAACGTGTTATATGGAACAGCTTGACCATGCCTTCTTCAAACATAAATAACTTGAGCTACAAAACTCCAAATGAGGTGATTCAAAATGCATTGGAAAGAAGACATCTAGAGCTTTCCAAGCATATATGGCATGCATGGTGGATACTAAAAATTGAGGGAGAAAACAGCCCCGTAATGTGCATAGAAGAGCATAGTACCAACATGCAATCAGGCCAGCTGACCTCTTCACCTTCCATGGAGTATAACTCGAGTTGTAGAGATCTAATTGAGGTGCTTTCAGTTGCTTTAGAAAGCTGACATCCATAGCTTTCCAACGAGGTATAATAGTCTATATTTGGCATCAAATTGGCAAGGTTGACAAGAGAACAAAGTGACGACTCAAGAAAGGGGGTGCAACATTTGAGTGTAGTTTAATGGATCATTATCCTTTTTGGATCAATTATGTCACTCAGCCCTTCAAGCAAGCAAGGCCCATCAACAACACCAAATCAAGGCCACAAGAATCATCTAGAATAGTTTATTTTCATTTGATTGTAATTTGCTTTGAATTTCATTTTCATTTTGTAATTTAGGGAGCCTATTTAAAGGCCTTAGTTTTTGCATTTGAAAGGGGGGATTGAAGGGGAATCCAGCCCCTGATGGGGACTTTTACTTTCACTTTTAGCTAGTTTTCCTTTTCTTTGTAATTGAATTCAGAGCTATGACTCACTAAACCCCCTTTCATTGGGTTAGGGAGCTCTATTGTAATTCAATGAATCAATAATAGTTTATCTTCTTCTTCAATCTTTTCTCTTGAATTTTTGTTAGAAAGCTTCTCGATCTAATTTCATTGAGTAGTTGTCTTGGGAAAGAAACTACCCATACTTGGAATCCTTCGGAACCTTGGGAAAGGAATGGAGGATTCATGCTAGAGAAGCTTTCTCACAGTGAATTGGATTGGGGTTTGGATGGATATTGTGACATGTAATCCTACCAAATTGTGGTTCATGAAATTGTGTGGTATAATCAGTGATCGAGCTTCATCTCTTCTTATGAACATTTAAACCAAGGGATTGGGAATTTGTTCATTTTTAGAGAGAATTGGTGAGCCAAGGGATTGGGATCCAATCATATAAGATTGCCAAGCAAAATTCAATGAACGCATTGCTTGAGGAAGAGATAAACATGTTTTGATTCGGAGATCTCAATATCTCCTATAACCCAATGAATTCCCCAATTCTGATTTCCACTTTCTTTTTACATTCTGCAACTAAATTCATGCTATCACCCCCATTCCCTTTTAATTTCAGCAATTTAGTTTCTGCTCTTTAATTCATGCCATTTAAGATTCCGCCATTTTGATTTCTTGTCATTTATTTTTCCCGCCAATTTTACATTCCGCAATTCTCATCTAAATCTTGATTCCGCTCAACTAGAACACACTTCTAATCTGAATTGCTCACTCAACCAATCCTTGTGGGATTCGACCTCACTCTATTGTGAGTTTTTACTTGACGATAACCGGTGCACTTGCCGGAAGGAATTTTGCCGATCGTGCAATTTCCTAAATCGTAGCATAACAAGTTTATGCGCATCAAATAGGATTTACTATTCTTTTGCGTCTGTCACTACGCCCAGCAATCACGAGTTTGAAGCTCGTCACAGTCATTCAGTCATTGAATCCTACTCGGAATACCACAGACAATGTTTAGACTTTCCAGATTCTCTTGAATGCCACAATCATTCTAGCTTACACCACGAAGATTCCGATTAAGAGATCTAAGAGATACTCATTCAATCTAATGTAGAACGGAAGTTGTTGTCAGGCACGCGTTCATAGGGAATGATGATGATTGTCACGTTCATCACATTCAGGTTGAAGTGTGAATGAATATCTTAGAAGCGGAACAAGTGAATTGAATAGAAAACAGTAGTACTTTGCATTAATCTTTGAGGAACAGCAGAGCTCCACACCTTAATCTATGGAGTGCAGAAACTCTACCGTTGAGAATACATAAGTGATGATGGAGTTCATTGGTCTCGGCCCCAGAGGGGAACTGGAGTAACCAAGACTGATCATAGGATCAAAAATACAATCCAGGATGTCTAATACAATAGTAAAAGGTCCTATTTATAATAAACTAGCTACTAGGGTTTACAGAAGTAAGTAATTGATGCATAAATCCACTTCCGGGGCCCACTTGGTGTGTGCTTGGGCTGTGCTTGAAGTCTACACGTGTAGAGGTCATTCCTGGAGTTGAACACCAGCTTTTGTGCCAGTTTGGGCGTTGAACTCCACTTTGCAACTTGTTTCTGGCGCTGGACGCCAGAATTGGGCAGAGAACTGGCGTTGAACGCCAGTTTGCGTCATCTAAACGTGGGCAAAGTATAAACTATTATATATTTCTGGAAAGCCCTGGATGTCTACTTTCCAACGCAATTGGAAGCGCGCCATTTTGAGTTATCTAGCTCCAGAAAATCAACTTTGAGTGCAGGGAGGTCAGAATCCAACAGCATCAGCAGTCCTTCTTCAACCTCTGAATCTGATTTTTGCTCAAGTCCCTCAATTTCAGCCAGAAAATACCTGAAATCACAGAAAAACACACAAACTCATAGTAAAGTCCAGAAATGTGAATTTAACATAAAAACTAATGAAAACATCCCTAAAAGTAACTAGATCCTACTAAAAACAATGTCAAAAAGCGTATAAATTATCCGCTCATCAAGCACCCAGGTATAACTCATACTCTGATTCTACACAAAAAACCTGCCTAAAGCACGTGCTAACTTAAGCATCGGAGTCTCTTGCAGGTACCACTACCCACTGGTGATTAAGGATCAGCGGCACTACAAGATCCAACAAGTCGGACACGACAGCTCCGACCACAACAACAGATCTCATCCGAGATCGACCTTCAGTTTCAGGTAACCCTCAGAACATTTGCACCATTGCCGGGGAACCTAGAAGTCATCCCATCATCATGGCGGACAACCTTGACAACGATCACAACTCCAGTTTGGAAGAAAGAACCCCGCTTAAAAATACGGATGCCACATCAAAAGATGTCCCTCAGACTTAGGATATAGACTGTTGATTTCTCCTTTTTCTGGGTTCTTGCCTTGTTGTTGCCTCCAAAGGGTTCCCCTGGACTTTGGTGTGAGTCCTGGGGTTTCCCTTTTATTGCCATATCTGACACTTGATGTTTTGCTGTTATTTTCCGAGTTGATTCCTTATTTTGCCCGAATTGTTTGGTAGTAATCCAATTTTTCTTTTTCTTACTGTAGGAATAGTTGGCCTATGTCTTCCCGCAAAAATATTGTTGAGATGTCTACTAAATCCCCGACGGGATGTCTGACTGGCTGGACTCTATAGTTTTAATATGTGTTATCGTGGCTGACCCCGAGTACTGTGTGTGACTTAGGTGATTCCATAGGGTTTGTAACAATAGGGATGACGAGAAGAACTATGAGCTGGTGTCCCCTAATCCTGAAGAGAGGGTTTGCTTTCCTTCTTTAACTCGGGGAGAACGGCCTTTTTTCTATGCTTATGACTACTTTTTTAGTCAGCTAAGTATCACCATCCCTTTTTCTGCTTTTGAGACCGACCTGTTGTGGTCTTGCAATGTAGCCCCTTCTCAACTCCATCCGAACTCATGGGGTTTTATAAAATCTTCCAATTATTGTGTCTAGAATTGGGTGTTCGACCTACCCAAACTATTTTTCTGCATCTTTTTGTGTTGACCAAACCTATGGTAGCTAAAAAGAAAGCCTCTTGGATTTTTTTTCGAGCTACTCAAGGAAAGAAAGTGTTTTCGATGTATGACGAGTCCTTTCGCGACTTCAAAAACTATTACTTCAAGGTCCGAGCTGTTGAGGGAGCTCGGCCTTTTTTCTTAGATGAAAATAATGAACCTACTTTTCCTTTATCGTGGCAAGAGAATGTGGTAGTAGTCAAGTATCCCTGGGAGAGTCTGAGTGAGATCGAGTAGGCTTTTGTGAGTGTGTTAGAGGAAAACTGGGGAGAGCCTCCTCATCTTGACATGAAGAGGTTTCTGGGAGATCCTTCCCTCCTTCGTGCTGAATTGGGTGGTGACCGACTTCTTTCCTATAGTTTTACTTTGTGGTTTAATTTTCCCTCTTGTTTGTGACTTGTTTTCTTAGTTTCTGTTTTGCAGAGATGGTGAAATCTACGGACTCCATGAAACACTTTCGCGGCGCTAAGAAAGCAACAGCTGCTCAAAACATCTCGGCAAAGGCTTCTGGAGAAGGATCTTCTCAAGTTCCTCCAAAGAAGTGGTGCACGAAATTGTGATCATCAATGGCGCCATCAACATGGTACGCTCAATTGTAATCTCAACTTTTTATCACAACTTCGCACAACTAACCAGCAAGTGCAATGGGTCGTCCAAGTAATAAACCTTACGCGAGTAAGGGTCGATCCCACGGAGATTGTTGGTATGAAGCAAGCTATGGTCATCTTGTAAATCTCAGTCAGGCGGATATAAAATAGTTATGGAGTTTTCGAATATAAATAATAAAATAAGGATAGAAATACTTATGTAAATCGTTGGTGAGAATTTCAGATAAACACATAGAGATGCTTTCGTTCCTCTAAACCTCTGCTTTCCTGCTGTCTTCATCCAATTAGTCTTACTCCTTTCTATGGCTGGCTTTATGTAAGGACATCACCATTGGCAATGGCTACTTTTGATCCTCTCTGGAAAATGGTCCGATGCGCTGTCACTGCATGGCTAATCGTCTGGAGGCATCACCCTTGTCAATGGCTGCATCCCATCCTCTTGTGAAAATGGTCCAAATGCTCTGTCACAGCACGGCTAATCATCTTGAGGTTCTCGATCATACTGGAATAGGATTCACCCTCCTTTTGCGTCTGTCACTATGCCCAGCACTCGCGAGTTTGAAGTTCGTCACAGTCATTCAATCCCAGAATCCTACTCGGAATACCACAGACAAGGTTTAGACTTTCCGGATTCTCATGAATGCCGCTATCAATCTAGCTTATACCACGAAGATTCTGATTAAGAGATCCAAGAGATAATCATTCAATCGAAGGTAGAACGGAAGTGGTTGTCAGGCACGCGTTCATAGGGAATGATGATGATTGTCATGTTCATCACATTCATGTTGAAGTGCGAATGAATATCTTAGAAGCGGAATAAGTTGAATTGAATAGAAAAACAGTAGTACTTTGCATTAATCTTTGAGGAACAGCAGAGCTCCACACCTTAATCTATGAAGTGTAGAAACTCTACCGTTGAAAAATACATAAGTGAATAGAGGGTAAGCATGGCCGAGTGGCCAGCCTCCCATGGAGGTCTAGAGATCTAAAAATGATCAAAAGATGATCCGAAGATCTCTAATACAATAGTAAAAAGTCCTATTTATAATAAACTAGCTACTAGGGTTTACAGAAGTAAGTAATTGATGCATAAATCCACTTCCGGGGCCCACTTGGTGTGTGCTTGGGCTGAGCTTGAAGGTTACACTTGCAGAGGTCATTCTTGGAGTTGAACGCCAGTTTGTAACGTATTTCTGGCGTTCAACTCTGGCTTGTGACGTGTTTCTGGCGTTTAACTCCAGACAACAGCGTAGAACTGGCGTTCAACACCCATTTGCATCATCTAAACTCGGCCAAAGTATGGACTATTATATATTTCTGGAAAGCCCTGGATGTCTAATATCTAACGCAATTGGAAGCGCACCATTTTGAGTTCTGTAGCTCCAGAAAATCCACTTTGAGTGCAGGGAAGTCAGAATCCAGCAGCATCAGCAATCCTTCTTCTACCTCTGATTCTGATTTTTGCTCAAGTCCCTCAATTTCAGTCAGAAAATACCTAAAATCACAGAAAAACACACAAACTCATAGTAAAGTCCAGAAATGTGAATTTAACATAAAAACTAATAAAAACATCCCTAAAAGTAACTAGATTCTACTAAAAACATACTAAAAACAATGCCAAAAAGCGTATAAATTATCCGCTCATCACAACACCAAACTTAAATTGTTGCTTGTCCCCAAGCAACCGAAAATCAAATAAGATAAAAAGATGAGAATATACTATAAATTCCAAACTATCAATGAAACATAGCTCCAATTAAATGAGCGGGACTTGTAGCTTTTTGCCTCTTGAATAGTTTTGGCATCTCACTTTATCCATTGAAGTTCAGAATGATTGGCATCTATAGAAACTCAGAGTTCAGATAGTGTTATTGATTCTCCTAGTTCAGTATGATGATTCTTGAACACAGCTATTTTATGAGTCTTGGCCGTGGCCCTAAGCACTTTGTTTTCCAGTATTACCACCGGATACATAAATGCCACAGACACATAACTGGGTGAACCTTTTCAGATTGTGACTCAGTTTTGCTAAAGTCCCCAATTAGAGGTGTCCAGGGTTCTTAAGCACACTCTTCTTTTGCTTTGGACCTTGACTTTAACCGCTCAGTCTCAAGTTTTCACTTGACACCTTCACGCCACAAGCACATGGTTAGGGACAGCTTGGTTTAGCCGCTTAGGCCAGGATTTTATTCCTTTAGGCCCTCCTATCCAGTGATGCTCAAAGCCTTGGGATCCTTTTTATTTACCCTTGCCTTTTGGTTTTAAGGGTTATTGACTTTTTGCTCTTGCCTCTTGGTTTTAAGAGCTTTTGGCTTTTTCTGCTTGCTTTTTCTTTTTTTTTTTTCGCTATTTTTTTTTTGCAAGCTTTGTTCTTTGCTGCTTTTTCTTGCTTCAAGAATCATTTTTATGATTTTTCAGATTATCAAATAACATGTCTCCTTGTCATCATTCTTTCAAGAGCCAACATATTTAATATTCTAAAACAACAACTTCAAAAGACATATGCACTGTTCAGGCATTCATTCAGAAAACAAGAAGAAAACAAGAAGCATTGTCACCACATCAATATAATTAAACTAAGTTCAAGGATAAATTCGAAACTCATGTACTTCTTGTTCTTTTGAATTAAAACATTTTTTATTTAAGAGAGGTGATGGATTCATAGGACATTCATAACTTTAAGACATAGTTACTAACTATTAATGATAATGTAATAAGACACAAACATGGATAAGCACTTAACATTAAGAAAACGAAAAACAGAAAATAAGAACAAGGAATGAGTCCACCTTAGTGATGGTGGCGTTTCCTTCTTGAGGAACCAATGATGTCCTTGAGCTCTTCTATGTCTCTCCCTTGTCTTTGTTGCTCCTCCCTCATTGCTTTTTGATCTTCTCTTATTTCATGAAGGATGATGGAGTGCTCTTGATGTTCCACCCTTAATTATCCCATGTTGGAACTTAATTCTCCTAGGGAGGTGTTGATTTTCTCCCAATAGTTTTGTGGAGGAAAATGCATTTGAGGCATCTCCGGGATCTCATGGTGATGAGCTTCATGCGTCTCTTGAGATCCATGAATGGGCTCTCTTGCTTGCTCCATCCTCTTCTCAGTGATGGGCTTTTCTTCCTCAATGGGAATGTCTCCTTCTATGAAAGCTCCAGCTGAGTAACATAGATGGCAAATAAGATGAGGAAAAGCTAGCCTTGCCCCAGGAGAGGGCTTTTCAGCTATTTTGTAGAATTCAAGGGAGATGACTTCATGAACTTCTACTTCCTCTCCAATCATGATGCTATGAATCATGATGGCCCGATCCACAGTAACTTCAGATCGGTTGCTAGTGGGGATGATGGAGCGTTGGATGAACTCCAACCATCCTCTAGCCACAGGCTTGAGGTCCAGTCTTCTTAATTGAACCGGCTTGCCTTTGGAGTCAATCTTCCATTGAGCTCCTTCCACACATATGTCCATGAGGACTTGGTCCAACCTTTGATTAAAGTTGACCCTTCTAGTGTAGGGGCGTGCATCTCCTTGCATCATAGGCAAGTTAAACGCCAACCTCACATTTTTCGGACTAAAATCTAAGTATTTCCCCCGAACCATTGTAATATAATTCTTTGGGTTTGGGTTCTTACTTTGATCATGGTTCCTAGTGATCCATGCATTGGCATAGAACTCTTGAACCATTAGGATGCCGACTTGTTGGATGGGGTTTGTTAGAACTTCCCAACCTCTTCTTTGGATTTCATGTCAGATCTCCGGATACTCATTTCTCTTGAGCTTGAAAGGGACCTCGGGGATCACCTTCTTCTTGTCCACAACATCATAGAAGTGGTCTTGATGAGCTTTGGAGATGAATCTTTCCATCTCCCATGACTCGGAGGTGGAAGCTTTTGTCTTCCCTTTCCCTTTTCTAGAGGATTCTCCGGTCTTAGGTGCCATCAATGGTAATGGAAAAACAAAAAGCTTATGCTTTTACCATACCAAACTTAGAATATTACTCACCCTCGAGCAAGAAAAGAAAGAATAGATGAAGAAGAAGAAAAAAATATGGGGGAGAGGGGGGAGTGGTATATTCGGCCAAGAAGAGAAGAGAGGGTTGTGTTGTGTGAAAATGAGGAAGAATGGAGGGCTATATATAGGGAAGGGAGGGGGGTAAGGTTCGGCCATATAGGGTGGGTTTGGGTGGGAAATTGATTTTGAATTTTGAAGGTAGGTGGAGTTTATGAGGTAGGCTTTTGGGGAAGAGTGGATGGATGTGAGTGGTGAAGTGGTGATAGGGAAGAGAGATTGAGGTGATTGGTGAAGAGTTTTGGGGAAGAGTGTTTATGGGATTATGTGAAAGAGGGGTGAGAAGAAGTGAGTGGAGGTAGGTGGGGATCCTGTGGGGTCCACAGATCCTGAGGTGTTCAAGGATTTACAACCTTGCACCACATTAGGCATGCAAAATGCCCTTGCACACAACTCTGGGCGTTCAGCGCCAGATTGGTGCTTGTTCTGGGCATTGAACGCCCATTTGTTGCCCATTTCTGGCGTTGAACGCCAGAACCATGCTTGTTCTGGGCGTTCAGCGCCAGCTCTTCTCCAGGGTACAATTCTGGCGTTCAAACGCCCAGATGCTGCCCATTTTGGGCGTTCAGCGCCAGAACCATGCTCTGTTCTGGCATTGAACGCCAGCCAGATGCTTCTTACTGGCGTTTAAACGCCAGTAAGGTCTTCCTCCAGGGTATGATTTTTCTTCTGCTGTTTTTGATTCCGTTTTCAATTTTTATATTTATTTTGTGACTCCACATGATCATGAACCTAATAAAACATAAAATTAGATAAATAAAAATTGGGTTGCCTCCCAACAAGCGCTTCTTTAATGTCAATAGCTTGACATTCGGCTCTCATGGAGCCTCACAGATGTTCAGAGCATTGTTGAGACTTCCCAACACCAAACTTAGAGTTTGGATATGGGAGTTCAACACCAAACTTAGAGTTTGGTTGTGGCCTCCC
The DNA here is from genome assembly GCF_003086295.3 of Arachis hypogaea. Taxonomy (NCBI): domain Eukaryota; kingdom Viridiplantae; phylum Streptophyta; class Magnoliopsida; order Fabales; family Fabaceae; genus Arachis; species Arachis hypogaea. The sequence continues at coordinate 96,742,609 of NC_092055.1, read as the reverse complement.
AACACCAAACTTAGAGTTTGACTGTGGGGGCTCTGGTTGACTCTATTTTGAGAGAAGCTTTTTATGCTTCCTCTCCATGTTTACAGAAGGATAACCTTGGGTTGTAGACACAAGGGAGTCCCCATTCAATTGAAGGACTAATTCACCTCTGTCAACATCAATCACAGCTCTTGCTGTGGCTAGGAAGGGTCTTCCAAGGATGATGGATTTATCCTCATCCTTCCCAGTATCTAGGACTACGAAATTAGCAGGGATGTAAAAGCCTTCAACCTTTACTAACACGTCCTCTACTTGTCCATAAGCCTGTTTTCTTGAATTGTCTGCCATCTCTAATGAGATTTTAGCAGCTTGCACCCCAAAGATTCCCAGTTTCTCTATTACAGAGAGGGGCATGAGGTTTATCCCTGAACCAAGGTCACATAGAGCCTTTTCAAAGATCATGTTGCCTATGGTACAAGGTATTACAAACTTTAGAGGATCCTGTTTCTTCTGAGGCAATGTCAGTTGATCCAGATCACTTAGTTCATTGGTGAACAAGGGAGGTTCATCCTCCCAAGTCTCAATACCAAATAATTTGGCATTCAGCTTCATGATTGCACCAAGGTACTTGGTAACTTGCTCTTCAGTAACATCCTCGTTCTCTTTAGAAGAGGAATACTCATCAGAGCTCATGAATGGCATAAGGAGGTTTAATGGAATCTCTATGGTCTCTAGATGATCCTCAGATTCCTTTGGTTCCTCAGAGGGAAACTCCTTATTGATCACTGGACGTCCCAGGAGGTCTTCCTCCTTGGGATTCACGCCCTCCCCTTCCTCTTTGGATTCGGCCATGATGGTTATATCAATGGCCTTGCACTCTCCTTTTGGATTTTCTTCTGTATTGCTTGGGAGAGTTCTAGGAGGGATTTCAGTGACTCTTTTACTCAGCTGGCCCACTTGTGCTTCCAAATTTCTAATGGAGGATCTTGTTTCATTCATGAAACTCACAGTGGCCTTAGATAGATCAGAGACTAAGTTTGCTAAATTAGAGGTATTTTGTTCAGAGTTCTCTGTCTGTTGCTGAATGGATGATGGAAAAGGCTTGCTATTGCTAAACCTGTTTCTTCCACCATTATTAAAGCCTTGTTGAGGCTTTTGTTGATCCATCCATGAGAAATTTGGATGATTTCTCCATGATGAGTTATAGGTGTTTCCATAAGGTTCACCCATGTAATTCACCTCTGCTATTGCAGGGTTTTCAGAATCATAAGCTTCTTCTTCAGAAGATGCCTCTTGAGTACTGTTGGATGCAGCTTGCATTCCATTCAGACTCTGAGAAATCATATTGATTTGCTGAGTCAATATTTTATTCTGAGCCAATATGGCATTCAGAGTATCAATTTCAAGAACTCCCTTCTTCATAGGCGTCCGATTACTCACAGGGTTCCTCTCAGAAGTGTACATGAACTGGTTATTAGCAACCATGTCAATGAGTTTTTGAGCTTCTGCAGGCATTTTCTTTAAGTGAATGGATCCACCTACAGAGGTATCCGATGACATTTTAGCTAATTCAGACATACCATCATAGAATATGTCCATGATGGTCCATTCTAAAAGCATGTCAGAAGGACACTTTTTGGTCAGTTCTTTGTATCTCTCCCAAGCTTCATAGAGGGATTCACCTTCTTTCTGTCTGAAGGTTTGAACATCCACTCTAAGCTTACTCAGCTTTTGAGGAGGAAAGAACTTGGCTAAGAAAGCCTTGACCAGCATATCCCAAGAGTTCAGGCTATCTTTGGGTTGAGAGTCCAACCATATTCTAGCTCTGTCTCTCACAGCAAAAGGGAAAAACATGAGCCTGTAGACTTCAGGATCTACTCCATTAGTCTTAACAGTATCACATATCTGCAAGAATTCAGTTAAGAACTGAAAAAGATCTTCAGATGGAAGTCCATGAAACTTGCAGTTCTAATGCATCAGAGAAACTAATTGAGGTTTAAGCTCAAAATTGTTTGCTCCAATGGCAGGAATGGAGATGCTTCTTCCATGTAAATTGGAATTAGGTGCAGTAAAGTCACCAAGCATCCTCCTTGCATTATTATTATTTTCGGCTGCCATCTCCTCTTCCTGTTCGAAAATTTCTGAAAGGTGCTTGCTGGATTGTTGTAATTTAGCTTCTTTTAGTTTTCTTTTCAGAGTCCTTTCAGGTTCTGGATCTGCTTCAACAAGAATATTCATGTCCTTGCTCCTGCTCATATGAAAAAGAGGGGAACAAAGAAATAATAATATTAGGGATCCTTTTTACCACAGTATAGAGGTCCCTGTGTGAGTAGAAGAAAAGAAGAAGAAAAAATTCGAACACAGATGAAAGAGGGGGTTCGAATTTGGGTGAGATGAGTGTTAGTAGATGAATAAATAAATAGAAGGAGATAAGAGAGAGAAAATTTTCAAAAATTATTTTTGAAAAAGAGTTAGTGATTTTCGAAAATAGTTTTTGAAAAAGGTTAGTAATTTTTGAAAATTAAGATAAAAAATTAGAATAATTAGTTAATTAAAAAGAAATTTTGAAAAAGAGGGAAGATATTTTCGAAAATTAGAGAGAGAGAGAGAGTTAGTTAGGTAGTTTTGAAAAAGATAAGAAACAAACAAAAAGTTAGGTAGTTAGTTGAAACAAATTTGAAAATCAATTTTGAAAAGATAAGAAGATAGGAAGTTAGAAAATATATTTTAAAATCAAATTTTTGAAAAAGATAAGATAAAAAGATATTTTTGAAAAGATATGATTGAAATTAATTTTGAAAAAGATTTAATTTTTAAAATCACAATTAATGACTTGATTCACAAGAAATCACAAAATATGATTCTAGAACTTATAGTTTGAATCTTTCTTAACAAGTAAGTAACAAACTTGAAATTTTTGAATCAAAATATTAATTGATGATGTTATTTTCGAAAATTATGTAATAAAGATAAGAAAAAGATTTTTGAAAAATATTTTTAAAATTTTCGAAAATAACTAAGAAAAATGAAAAATATTTGATTTTGAAAAAGATAAGATTTTTAAATTGAAAATTTGATTTGACTCATAAGAAACAATTGAATTTTTAAAAATTTTTGAAAAAGTCAATCCAAATTTTCGAAATTTATGAGTGAAAAAGGGAAAGATATTTTTTTGATTTTTGAATTTTTAATGATGAGAGAGAAAAACATGAAAAATGATGCAATGCATGAAAATTTTGGATCAAAACAATGAATGCATGCTAGAATGCTATGAATGTCAAGATGAATACCAAGAACACTATGAATGTCAAGATGAACATCAAGAACTTATTTTTGAAAAATTTTTAATGCAAAGAAAACATGCAAGACACCAAACTTAAAATTTTTTTCATGTATAGACACTATGAATGCAAGAATGCATATGAAAAACAAGAAAAGACACAAAACATGAAAACATCAAGATCAAACAAGAAGACTTACCAAGAACAACTTGAAGATCATGAAGAACACTATGAATGCATGAATTTTTCGTAAAATGCAAGATGAATATGCAATTGACACCAAACTTTCAACTTGACTCAAGACTCAAACAAGAAACATAAAATATTTTTTATTTTTATGATTTTATGATTTTTTTGGATTTTTCGAAAATTATTTGAAAAATAAAAATAAAGATTCCAAAATTTTTAATATGAAATCCAGGAATCTTACAATCTTAGTCTAAAGCTCCAATCTGAGGGTTAGACATGGCTTTATAGCCAGTCAAGCTTTAGCATGAATATGTGAGTAATTCATTGAATTTTAGGCTAAAACCTCAGTCCAAAACTTCATGAAACACTAGAATTCATTCTTAAAAATTCTGAAGAAAAATATATTTTTGAAAAGATTTATATTTTTTTTTCGAAAACAAAGGAGAAAATTTTTGAAAGATGTTTGAAAATTTTTTTTTTAAAACTTTTTGAAAATAAGAAGAAAATTACCAAATCTAAGCAACAAGATGAACCGTCAGTTGTCCAAACTCGAACAATCCCCGGCAACGGTGCCAAAAACTTAGTGCACGAAATTGTGATCATCAATGGCGCCATCAACATGGAACGCTCAATTGTAATCTCAACTTTTTATCACAACTTCGCACAACTAACCAGCAAGTGCACTGGGTCGTCCAAGTAATAAACCTTACGCGAGTAAGGGTCGATCCCACGGAGATTGTTAGTATGAAGCAAGCTATGGTCATCTTGTAAATCTCAGTCAGGCGGATATAAAATAGTTATGGAATTTTCGAATATAAATAATAAAATAAGGATAGAAATACTTATGTAAATCGTTGGTGAGAATTTCAGATAAACGCATAGAGATGCTTTCGTTCCTCTAAACCTCTGCTTTCCTGCTGTCTTCATCCAATCAGTCTTACTCCTTTCTATGGCTGGCTTTATGTAAGGACATCACCATTGGCAATGGCTACTTTTGATCCTCTCTGGAAAATGGTACGATTCGCTGTCACTGCATGGCTAATCGTCTGGAGGCATCACCCTTGTCAATGGCTGCATCCCATCCTCTTGTGAAAATGGTCCAAATGCTCTGTCACAACACGGCTAATCATCTTGAGATTCTCGATCATACTGGAATAGGATTCACCCTCCTTTTGCGTCTGTCACTACGCCCAGCACTCGCGAGTTTGAAGTTCGTCACAGTCATTCAATCCCAGAATCCTACTCGGAATACCACAGACAAGGTTTAGACTTTCCAGATTCTCATGAATGCCGCTATCAATCTAGCTTATACCACGAAGATTCTGATTAAGAGATCCAAGAGATAATCATTCAATCGAAGGTAGAACGGAAGTGGTTGTCAGGCACGCGTTCATAGGGAATGATGATGATTGTCACGTTCATCACATCCAGGTTGAAGTGCGAATGAATATCTTAGAAGCGGAATAAGTTGAATTGAATAGAAAAACAGTAGTACTTTGCATTAATCTTTGAGGAACAGCAGAGCTCCACACCTTAATCTATGGAGTGTAGAAACTCTACCGTTGAAAAATACATAAGTGAATAGAGGGTAAGCATGGCCGAGTGGCCAGCCTCCCATGGAGGTCTAGAGATCTAAAAATGATCAAAAGATGATCCGAAGATCTCTAATACAATAGTAAAAAGTCCTATTTATAATAAACTAGCTACTAGGGTTTACAGAAGTAAGTAATTGATGCATAAATCCACTTCCGGGGCCCACTTGTTGTGTGCTTGGGCTGAGCTTGAATGTTACACGTGCAGAGATCATTCTTGGAGTTGAACGCCAATTTGTCACGTATTTCTGGCGTTCAACTCTGGCTTGTGACGTGTTTCTGGCGTTTAACTCCAGACAGCAGCGTAGAACTGGCGTTCAACGCCCATTTGCGTCATCTAAACTCGGCCAAAGTATGAACTATTATATATTTCTGGAAAGCCCTGGATGTCTACTTTCCAACGCAGTTGGAAGTGCACCATTTTGAGTTCTGTAGCTCCAGAAAATCCACTTTGAGTGCAGGGAGGTCAGAATCCAACAGCATCAGCAGTCCTTCTTCTACCTCTGAATCTGATTTTTGCCCAAGTCCCTCAATTTCAGTCAGAAAATACCTGAAATCACAGAAAAACACACAAACTCATAGTAAAGTCCAGAAATGTGAATTTAACATAAAAACTAATAAAAACATCCCTAAAAGTAACTAGATTCTACTAAAAACATACTAAAAACAATGCCAAAAAGCGTATAAATTATCTGCTCATCAAGAAGCCAACCTCGGACACTTCTGGACCGAGGAGGATCATTCCGACTCCTCAGGTTCGTGTGGTTCCTTCTGACCCTCTCCAGCCGACTTCTCCTACTACTGGTCCTCCTCCAAAAAAGCAAAAGACGGTTGGTCCCTATGACTTGAATGCCCCTGATTTTAATGTCGTGGGGTTTGTTGACAATCAGATTGCTCCTTATGGCCATCTTCCAATGGACGATGTGTCCATCCTTCGTCACTTGGATTTCATCACCAACAATAGTGTTTGGATGGCTCATATGGGTGCAGCCTTGTTCCGTACTTTCCAAGGTTCCTCGGTCCATGCGACTAAGGCCTTTACGGAGGATGCTAAATTGGAATTTGATAGAATCAAGGGGTTGAAGGATGAGCTTGATGCTAAGGTCGTAAAATTGGAGCTGTATGTGGAAAAAGAGAAGTCCCGAGCTACTGCTGCTGAGGCTGCTGCGAACTTGGCCAAAGAGACGGCAAAAAAGCATAAAGAGAGTTATACTCACACTTATGGCAAGCTGTTGGAGGCCAAGGAGAGGATTCAGTCTGCCCAGGCTGATTATGCCGAGCTTCAGGATCATCTTGTGGGCTATGTGACTGATGCTTATGAGAACTTGAAAGCCCAGGTCTGAGTTCTTGCCCCCGAGCTCGACCTGACTCTTTTCAGTCTGGATAATGTCGTGGAGGGCGGTAAGATCGTTCCTGCCCCAGATGATGAAGATGACGGACCTCCTCCTGCGCCGCCAGCCAAAGCTTCTGCCACCATGACTTCTTCAACTCATTCGGCTGATGTCGACCATCCCGAATCTGATCCTGATGTTCAGATTCTCAATCGGGAGGATGGGACTGTGGATGCCACTCCTTTGAAGACCATTCCTCCTCCTTCAGCCATGGATGCTGCTACCGGGGAGACTTTGGACCCCTTGTGATCTCTTGTTTATTTGTGTAGCCCAGCTTGTGGGCTTTTGAACTCTAGTTTTTTTTTTGTGTAACTTTTAATGTGGTAGACTTTTTTTACTTTAGTTGCTTCTATGCAACTTTATAAGTAGAAAAAATAAAGCACTTTGAACTGTTGAGGCTGTCTTACAGGTGGCCTTCTGAGTCTTTAATGATAGTTGTGTTTCTCTTTATATGTTGATCGTACTTTTGCAACCTTTGCAAATCTTTATAAAGAGTTGGTACTTTGCTGTCCGACCTCTTTTTTATCATTTCTGGTTTTATCCACTTTCTGCTTGGTCGAGATGATCCTTGGGGCTAACTTGTCCGACAACTTTTTAGTGTTCTCGTAGAACCTTTTTAGTTAGTCTGAACAATTTTGATAGCCTTGTCGTGAAGTCGTGGCTTTTTGGGCGAAGCTGTGTCCCTTTTAGCGCACACTTTTCGAGCCTTTGCGAGGTGTCTTTGTCCCTTTTTAGTGATCCTTTCGTTGGTCCGACATCTCCTGTCGATCCTTCTTAAGTTATTTTTAGTAGTCCATTTTTAGTCAGACCTCGTCAGGCCGCTTTTTATGGATTACTTTTTATAACTTCTTACATTAATATGTTTTTATCATTTTCACCTTGCCGACTTTTTTGTAATCGGGCGATGAATTTGGTTTTCATCTTGCCGACCTCTTTGTAATCGGGTGATGAATTTGGTTTTCACCTTGCCAGTGAATTTGGTTTTCACCTTTCCGACCTCTTTGTAATTGGGCGATGAATTTGGTTTTCACCTTTCCGACCTCTTTGTAATCGGGCAATAAATTTTTCCGCTCAGATTAATGCGTCTTGGTAGGAAAACATTTTAGGGAATCTAAAAAACTTTATTCAAATGGAAAATAGGAATATAGACAAGAATATATACATATGAGCGCTTACCCTTCTAAGTCGGGCATTTTTGTAGATCTTGGCCTGACGCCTCATTAAAAAACCCTTTCAGGAAAAAGAGTGCACCTTGGCCTAAGATCTTTATTACTTTCTAACTATAGTACCTTCTTAGGTTACAGGCATACCATGACCTTGGTAGCTCTTGCCCCTCGAGGTCGGACACTTTGTAGTAGCCTTTTCACAGTACCTCTATAACTCGGTAAAGTCCTTTCCAGTTAGCTGCTAGCTTCCCTTCTCTTGATCGACCTGCTCCGATATCATTTCGGATCAAGATAAGATCGTTGTTGGCAAAACTTCGCTGGACTACCTTCTGATTATACCTTAAAGCCATTCGACGCTTTAGTGCTTCTTCTCTAATCCGAGCTCTTTCTCGGACTTCTGAAAGTAGGTCGAGCTCTTCCTTTTGCCTTTGGGAGTTGAACTCTTCGTTGTAGAGGATCATTCTGGGAGATCCCTCTTCCATCTCCACTGGGATCATTGCCTCCATTCCGTAAGCGAGTCGGAAGGGTGATTCTCCTGTGGTGGAGTGCAGAGTTATTCGATATGCCTATAGGACTTGTGGGAGCTCTTCGGCCCAAGCTCCCTTTGCGTCCTGTAATCTCCATTTTAATCCAGGTAGTATGAGTTTGTTGGCAGCTTCTGCCTGTTCGTTGGCTCATGGGTGTTCTACTGATGTGAATTGGTGCTTTATTTTCAAGTCAGCTACCAAGTTCCTGAAACCTGTGTCAATGAATTAGGTGCCATTATCTGTGGTGATGGAGTAAGGGACCCCGAACCTTGTGATAATGTTCTTGTATAGAAATTTCCGACTTCTTCGAGCGGTGGCATTAGCTAGCGGCTCTGCCTCAATCTATTTTGTATTATAGTCTACCCCTACAATGAGAAACTTGACTTGTTCCGACCCCTGGGGAAAGGGTCTGAGGAGGTCGAGCCCCCATTTTGCGAATGGCCAGGGTGATGTAACACTGATGAGCTCCTCTGGTGGAGCGATATGAAAATTAGCATGCTTCTAACATGGTGGGCACGTTTTAATGAACTCGGTTGCCTCTTTTTGAAAAGTTGGCCAGAAGAACCCTGCTCGGAGTACCTTTTTGGAAAGAGCTCGTGCCCCCAAGTGGTTGCCACACATGCCGCTGTGTACTTCTTCCAGGACTTCCCTTGTATTGGAAGTCGATACACATTTTAGGAGGGGTGTTGCGATCCCTCTGACAAGAGGACTTTTGCTAGTAAAGAATTTCATAAAAATAATCACATTGTAAGTATAGCTTCTAAACCAACAGAGAATCCTTTCATACAAAAATTTTGGTTGTCACAAGTAACAAACCCCTAATAAAATTGACAACCGAAGTATTCAAACCTCGGGTCGTCTTTCAAGGAATTGCAGGGAAGTATGATTTATTATTGGTTATGAAATTGTATCTTTTTTAGGTTTTTGAAATAGGGAACAAGGAAATAAATTGGCAAGGAAGTAAATTAATAACTAGAAAAACTCTTGGCAAGGTATGAGAACTGGAAATCTCATCCTAGTTATCCTTATTAGGTGTGATGAGAATTGTTATTGCTCCCACTTAGTTAACCCTTACTAAATAAAGAAAAGGCAAGTGGACTAATTAATTTGATTCCTCAAGTCCTAGTCAACTCCTATGGAAAGACTAGCTTTAGAGGGATCCAAATTAGTCAGCAAATTCTAATTTTTCAATCAACAGCTGAGTTTAATAACTCAAGTGTCACCAATTACTCAATCAAAGCAAAGGGGAGAAATCTAAATTAAATTGGAAGCATCAATAACATAAATAGAAGAAAGCAATCATAATTCTGAAATACTTCAATTTGTATTAAATAAGAAAATCAATCCTAACATGGAGTTCATAAACAAATATTAGGAAAATAAACAAATTAAAGTAATAGAATAAATAAAAGTAGAAGAGAACATAAATTAAAGGAACATTGAACCTGGAATGAAGAAGAGATAAACCTAAAACTAAGAGAAATCATAATTCCTAAAACCTAAGAGAGAGGAGGGAACCTCTCTCTAGAAAACTACATCTAAAACCTAAAATTATCCTTAATGAATGAATGATTGATGAATGATTTGATTTCCCCATTCTCCAGCCTCTATTTTGTGTTTCCGGGCTTGGATTTGGGGCAAAAAGGAGCCCAGAAATCGCTGGGGGCGACTTCTGCAACTTTCTGCACGTGGCGTCTGTCACGCGTACGCGTAGGTCACGCGTGCGCATCATTTGGAGATTTTCCTTGTCACGCGTACGCGTCGCTTGTGCTCTGCACTAGACACGCGTCCGCGTCGTCCATGCGCGCGCGTCGCTGTCAGTTTCTTCAAAACATTATTTTGCGCGTTCCTTCCACTTTTTCATGTTTCCTTTCTGTCCTCTAAGCCATTCCTGCCCTATAAAGCCTGAAAATACTTAACACACAGATCACGGCATCGAATGATAATAAAGGATAATTAAAATTAATATTTTTAAGGCTTAGGAAACATGTTTTCACATATATCACATAATAAGGAAGGAATTGTAAAACCATGCAAATTATATGAATAAGTGGGTGAAGAATTGATAAAAACCACTCAATTGAGCACAAGATAAATCATAAAATAGTGGTTTATCAACCTCCCCACACTTAAACATTAGCATGTCCTCATGCTAAATTCAAGAGAAACTGAAAAAGAGTGAAGGTAGAATGGTAGAATCTATGCAATGCAATCTATCTAAATGCAAGCTACCTAAATGAATCTTGCAATTCTAATTACTATCCACCTAGATATACAAAGCTTAGATGTGGTTAAATTGAGTCTAATTTTTAAGGAATCATATATGCATAACCCAGGCTAAATCATATTTAAATACATTCACAATTGAGTTGAGTTAATCAAAAGAGTTCACAAACTTGCAAGATAAACAGTGATTAAACATGGATATATGGAGATGAGCTATTGAACCCTCATTGGATTTGTGTATACACTCTAATCACTCAGTGTTTGGGCTTAATCACTCTACTCTTCTCTAGTCATGCTTTCTAAGACTTTGTTCTTCATCTAACCAATCAACAAATATTTAATGTACACATGCAAACATCATGAGGTCTTTTCAAGGTTATAATGGTGTTAAGGCATGGGAGAGGATATATATATATGGCCAAGTAAGCTATAAATTGAATCCTTGATTAGTCCAAGATCTCACCTAACATATACATACTCTATACAATTCTAACTTTATGCCTAACTATCCAAATTTTCCCACTTTTGTATCACATACTCACGTACCAAATTATTTTCAATTTTCTCACATGTGCATTGATCTTTTTACTAAACTCATTATTGGGGTAATTTTTGTCCCCTTATTTAATTATTTAATTATAGGGATTTTTTTTAAGCATAATATATCAATGCACATGTTATTTTAATTATTTTGGTTTCACATAAGCATGCACCCAAATTCCCAATAATTTATCAATTTAATACTTTTCCTATCAACCCATGTTCCCACAGTTTTCCCACACTTAGTAGATACACAATCTCTATCTTAAGCTAACCAAAGATTCAATTTGGGATATTTAATTTGTTTTCCTACTTAAGGCTATTGATGTGACAAAATTCAGAATAAATGAGGATTAAAAGGCTCAAGGTGACTAACAAGGGTGACATAAAAAAGTAGGCTTATTTGGGATAAGTGAGCAAAAGCAAGTAATGGCCTCAATCATATGCAAGCATGTAAATACATTCTATATTGGACATATAGAATGGAACAAAGCAAAAGGTTGCAATCATAGTGAAGAAACACACAGGAATGAAAACTATGGTTAAATAATATAACCATGCAATTAAGCTCAAATCTCACAGGTTGTGTGTTCTTTGGCTCAAAAACCATATATCATTTATGTATATCATGCAAGTAAGAATAAAGATTTCCAACTCAATCAATGTGAATCCTTGAATGGATTTTGTAAAGAAATAAATACATCCTTTAAAAAATGTTGTCAATTTACCATATTTATTACACTACAAAAAAAAAAGGTTAAAACGGCGGTTATTTTGGGTAATTACGGCGGTTATAACCACCATTATGACCAAAACTGGCGCCTCCAAGAAACGCCGTTATTCTGGGCGCCATTCTGGTTATTACGGCGGTTTTTCGAAGGTTAAAATGGCGGTTTGTAACCGCCATTATTTCCGCATAAAATGGCGGTTTTTGAACAGCCGCCGTTTTTACCAGGATGTTGTGGCATCTCTTCCGTTTAAAATGGCGGTTAGAAACCGCCGTTTTTCCCATGATAACCGCCATTTTTACCATGTTATAATGGCATCTTGTGTGTTTAAAATGACAGTTTCTAACCGCCGTTTTTACCAAAATATAATGGCATCATTTTCGTTTAAAATAGCAGTTTTTAACCGCCGTTTCTACCAGCGTATAATGGAATCATTTTCATTTAAAACGGGGGTTTCTAACCGCCGTTTGTACCTAATTATGATGACAATTTTATGCTTTTTAAAATAAGATTGAAACCACTAATTTAAAGTGATATTTTTGAAACTCACTTAAAAATCTCATAATAACCAAAAGGTATAGCCATAAATCAAACATCATAAGATGATTTTTAATTCATACATGATCCAAAAGTCATAATCCAAGTCATAATTGAAATGTCATAATCCAAAAAACAAAGTATCAAAATAATCCTTAACAAGCATTGACTAATTCTGACTTATAATTGTCTTAACATATCAAGCAAGGTCATGCTTTCTTGTTGCTTGCTCCAGAAGACCTACTTCCTAACTCTTTTGGTGATGGAATCTCACTCTCCTGATCCAATCCCTACAACAAAAATATAATTATTATGAGCACAAGAAATACAAGAAAAAGGCATATATTAATAATAAGTGGATAATTATGAATTTGAATTCATCTAAAAAATACATATAAAATGTTACTAATAATACTACTAGTGCTAGTTGTTAATTAGCTTTCCCATGTGCTTGTTAACCATAGCAGCGACAAAGAATGAAGCCTTAAGATCTTTCTATTCACTGATGTATAGAATCATTTTCAAACAAAGCAATAACAGCAATAACAACCCTTAGTCAACAACCAGCAATAACACATGCTCATGCTCACCTATTACCATTAGTTGCTTCCTACTTATGCCTATATACCACAAACATTGATAAATCTTTTTTTTTCACTTTTTGTTAATCAATTATAATTTACAACAAAATCAGAACGGGAAGTCAAAATCTGTATTCATGAACAATTTACAATTATTTCACTCAAAAGTACATTCAAATAGCCAACAGTGACCATGACCGAATCTTAACTTGTTTTGGAGATCAAAAGTATTCATGAACAGTTTACAATTATTTCACATCAAAAGGAAAAAAAAGAGAGAATTCTATGATGAATATGAACACTACTACTTGGGGGAGAAACCCTAATATTTCTCTACAAGGAGATGCTACTTCTCAATTAGCCCAACTACAACTGTTGCAAAATCTGTTGCAAATCATGAACGGCAACACATTTCTTAACATGGGGAATAACCCTAATTTCCCCTTAGGAAACCCCAGCTTTAATAATTCTTATCTTAACGGGTCAAACATCCTTCAAACTGTAGAACCTTTTGGCTTGAAAAGTGAAGAATATCGATCACAATCAAACCCTACTGGTCTATTATTATCTCAATCAGACTACAGTAATGACTTCTTTCAACATGGATTGTCAACAAATACACGAGAGCTTGAATGCTATAACAAACTTAGCAACACTACTAATCAAGCAGAGATTAATCTACTGTATCCTGCATTAGTAGCATCCTCTCCACTGTTTACAATTATCTCACATCAAAAGAAAAAAAAAGAGGATAATTGTATTTGTACCTGTGAAACTTGTTGAGTAGGGAACATTCCAGCCAATTGTATTGGAATTTTACCTCCTTCCTTAGAAGCAATATAGGAGACTAGCGCTTGCAATTGCGCTTTAACGGTATCCAACTCTTCTTGCACATTTGGACCACAAGTAGATGATGTTCCAACATCATTTGAAGAACCTAAATTCATTTGACTAATCCTTGTAGTGTTGTTCTTGAAAGCAATTGTTGGAACAGCTCCCATACCTAAACCTCGAACACGACCAGGGTGCTCTTTCCCAAAAACTACTCCAAGAGCATCAAGAGGAGAATTAAGAGTTAATTCCATCGGTTGTTGGCTGCTATATGCTTCAATCTTCTCCTACATGTATAAAAAAAAAGAAAGAATCAAAAATAGTATTATATTATAAAAAAGAAAGAAAAAGAAATACAAACAAGTTACTTATTACACTTTAGTCTTACTGCTATTTCTTTAGCTTTTTCGTTAACATAACTTCCATCTGTTTTCTTGTGAGTGATGTCCCACATTTGAACCCTACTAACTTCTTTTCCCGTCTCTTCCGTCTAAAATTTAAGAAAAGTAGAAAGACTCGATCAAAAAATAGAAGCCTACTAACTTCAATCATGTATATATCATTCATCTAATTATTATCTGAGATAGATTAGATATGCAGAAAAATTAAGAGATGATGCATGCATTATATTTGAGATAGATTAGATATGCATGCATTAATTGATTACCAATTCAGCCCTTCTTCTTGCAATTGATTTAGCACCTGAAGTATGAGGAATTATTTGTTTTTGCCGAATTTCTTGATTCCTCTTACAAAGTTTCTGCAAGTTAAATTTGGACATAATTAAATAGAACCAAACATGCATTCAACATATAACAATAATAATGGTTTCAAGAGGGCAAAAGAGTGCAGCACTACTGCATGAGAAGCTATCACTAGTTCATTACCAACTCTATATAAAATAAAATACAAGAGCAGGCAGCAGCAATATCTGCTTCATATAAGGCTTACCTGAGTTTCAGGCTTCAAACGATATTCTACAAATAAAGCCCATTGATCAGGAGCAATATCTTCTGGTGCATTATTTATGATCTCGGTTTTACTCAACCTCGGATCATAAAAATCATTCCAAAGCTTTATCCTATGTTCCCTCCATTTTTTGCCAAGTGATTGGAGAAAAAATCGTTTGGCCAAGTTATCACTCACTTTGAAGCAAAATCGAGCCTTCAAAATTATAACAAAGAATATATATTAACCAGCAAATATAACTAAATAATGGCAAAGAAATAAGCTTTAGAGTTTGAGTAATCTTCTTACTAGGAAAAAAATATTCCATTGATTTTCAAAAAAGCTTTTTGGAATGTTTGACCACTTTTCAAAACTGATTGAAAATGCTACAGAATCAGTGGCCAATTGCCCACAAACTCCTGCAAGGAGTCCAGCTACTTCTCCTATTGCTGCATGATGTTTATCAAAAGTGACAACTATGCACAAACCTTCTAGCAAATTATGCACATCCTTCACTAATAAATGAAGGTGTGTACTAGCTCCGTATTCATCTAAAATAGACAAATAAGTATAAATAAATAAGTAAATGAGCTACTAAAGAATAAAATAAATAATTTTTAAATAATAGACACTATAGAATTGACTTAATAATAACTTTTCAGATTAAAAAAAAAGCTGTAAAACTGTAAAAGTGATATATAATATGATAATAAATAAATAAATGGAGACTGAATAATTTCTCTGCTATAATGAAATTTATCACCAGTTGCATGTAACAAAGCAAAGCATGATCCCAAAACCCAGCTATAAATGAGTACATACAATAATAATGTTCAGTATCTAGTTTTTATCATCAGCAAAATTCCACATATGCTAATATAGGAAACAAGTATATAACATCTCATTTAATAAAGCAGATTAACCCCGAATATGAATATGAATATAACATCACTTCTGGTAAAGGGTCCTCCTTTGTCCAATTACCATAGTCACTTTTATTTTTTACTTTTCTAACCGCAATATATATATATATATATATATATATATATATATATATATATATATATATATATATATCAATATAAAATATATATTAAAAATAATTAAATAATATATATTTATTTATAAATATAAGGTAGTTACTTTAGAGATTAATTTAGTAGTTAATTTTTAATGTATTTTTTATAATTAATATACACAAACGAAAGCCACTAAGAGTGATCAACAACAAGAAATTTGGACAATATATGTATAAGATTTTAGTTCAAATTTTATCGCAATTAAATGTAAGATAAATATATTTTTTCTTTAATTAAAGAAATGTATGCAGGATGTAAATCCATAATAGTGAGAATTATTACTGATGAAAACTTGGTAGATCCAATCCAACACTTGATTTATTTCCCAATGGATGAGAATTACAAATTAAATTAGCAAGTTCATTGAAGGAGTAAGAGTCAACTGAACGATCCACCCAATTAATAATTAAATTTATAATTGTCTTTTCTACGAAATATAAAAAGCATAGTCAAATTAAGACACCAGAAGGGAGCAGAGAAGCCATGAAACACACTTTGAATTCCAGCAAGTAAATCAAAAGATAAGGTACATGAATTAATACACACAGATATATAATATTATATATATTAATATATATAGATAGATAGATAGCTTGATTGTGTTTTATGTCATGGCCTATAACATCTCATCATCAATCACATATATATGAATAGTAAAATCCATGAATTCATTTAATAAGTATTTAATAAAGCCCTAAAATACAGTTTAGTTAATGTTAATCTATACATACCTATGGCATCAATAGTCCAATAATGTTTAGATTCACGTCCACGTTTATGTTTAGGTTCGGATGGATGCTCAGAAGAATTTGAAGCTGCCGACTTGTCTCGGGATGAACTTGCAGGTGCTGCCGACTTGTCTCGTGAGGAACTTGCAGCTGCTGTCGACTTGTCCCGGGAGGAACTTGAAGCTGCTGACTTGTCTCGGGAGGAATTTACAGCTGCTGCCGACTTGTCTCGGGAGGAATTTGTAGCTGCCGATGTCTCTCGGGAGGAATTTGCAGCTGCTGCGGACTTGACTTGTGATGCATTTGAAGCTGCCAACTTGTCTCGGGAGAAATTTGCAGCTGCAATTGACTTGTCTTGTGAAGAATTTGCAGCTGCTGCTGCTTTAAGTAGATTCTTGTACCTCTTTTGCTTTGGCATATCTGCATAATAGATCAAGAAATTCAGGAAGTTACATATCTGCAAGTTAAATTTGAAGACCTAGTAACTAGTATATATCAGTAGGCACTACTATAATGTATAGATAAAATAATTTCATACCATAAATATGAATTATAACTAAATGATAGTTGGAAATAAAATAATAGTTGGAAATAAAATAATAAGTATAGATAAAATGTGAATTATAATTAAATGAAAACTTAAATATAAATTTCATACCATAAATTAATTTAACCTACTAACTATTCCGACATGTGTTCGTCTTCTCCAATGTCATCATCTAGTAGTTCATCATCTACCTCATCTCTTAACAATGATAGATTATCACCATTTTCAAATAAAGAATCCAAGTTTTGCTCTAACCATGGCTCATTCTCGCATGCTTCATCATCTTCATTTCCCCCCATATCATATGAGTCTCTTGGCTTCAAATGCACGACAACACTCCAATCTTTATTCACTTCATCATTGACAAAATACACCATTCGAGCTTGTGAGGCTTCAATATATGGATCATGCTCCTCTCGGTCACCACTGTGTATTACTCGTGAAAAATTAACAGAAGTAAAACCCCAACTATCCTTTCTACAGCCCCATTCTCTAGTGGTGTCAGCCCATTTACATTTGAATAAAGTAACCCGAAATCGGCCATTGTAGTTTAGTTCTATAATATCTTCTAATTTGCCATAATATGACAAATCAACATTCCTAACATTAGCATCACTAGCGCTAGCAACACAAGGAGTTGAAGACATTAAGAAAACTCCACTATTCTGGGTTTTTAACCCATTGTCTCGATTGGTAGTTCGAAAGGAGAACCCATTGATACTAAATGTAGAAAACCTTTTGGCATATCGTGATGGACCCCTTGCTAAGTATCTCAAATCCTCATGCACAGTATTCATAACGTCTGGGTTCATAAGCTATTATGATAGAACAACATATTAGTTATTATATCCACAAATATTGCTCAATATTAGCAAAAAAGATCACTTTTCTATTTACCTGCGTAAGAAACCAAGTAACAAAATCTTTGTTAACTCTTTTTTCTATCTTTACATTTGAAGGCCTTCTACCCTTAGATCGTCTTCGTACAAAATCTTTGAAGTCACTGTCAGATATGAAAGTTTAACTCTAACTAAACAACTATTTTCAAGTAAATAAAAAACATGTACGTAAATCCTTAAGTACTTACTCAATGAACGGTTTGACATATGGACAATTTAGAACCACATAGCGATGTGCTTGTTTTTTTTCCATAGGTGACAACTCAAATACTGTGAAAGCTCCCTTAGAGTTACCCATTTGTGGAAAAAGTGAATCAACATGTGTATTGTAATTACCATCCGGACGATCATCAACACGTGGTGGCCTATTAAATCTTGTCTCAATCCCTTCTAAGTATCGAGAGCAAAATGTAAGAGCTTCTTTAGCCACATATCCCTCAGCTATAGAACCCTCTGATTTAGCTTTGTTTCGTACATAGGACTTCAAATGTCCTAAATACCTAGTTTGTATAATTGGCTTTAGTAAGCAAGATATAACTAAGTGACAGGTTAAATGAACAATGACTGAAAAGAGATATTTACCTCTCAATAGGATACATCCACCTATAGTGTACTGGTCCTCCAAGTTTTGCTTCATCAACTAGATGACAGGTTAAATGAACCATGATTGTAAAGAAAGAAGGAGGGAACAACATTTCTAAATGACAAAGGGTAAGGATTATTCGAGGTTGGAGCTTCTCAAGTTCTGTAAGACTGAAGCTTTTAGAGCACAGCTGTTGAAAGAATGAAGACAACTCTATTAGCACTGCAGTAACTTTATCTGGTAGCACATTACGTATGGCAATGGGTAATAGTTGCTGCATAAGGACGTGGCAATCATAGCTCTTCAATCCAGAGAGCTTTCTTTGCCTCAGGTCAATACACCGTGAAATATTACTCGAGAGACCATCTGGTACTCTAATATTCTTTATAGTACGCAAGAATACATCTTTCATGGAATTTGACATTGTGAACAAAGATGGATGATATCTCCCATTTTCATCTGGCCATAAATCTTTCCTTATACCCATTTCTTTGAGATCCTTACGAGCTTTGAGATTATCCTTTGACCTTCCAGTCTCATTGAGCAAAGTGTATAACACATTGTCGCAAACATTCTTTTCAATATGCATGACATCTAGATTGTGGCGCAATAAGTTAGACTCCCGATAAGGAAGATCAAAAAATATGCTTTTCTTCCTCCACATCCCCGATTCATCATCTTCTTCAACAACTTTTCGCCGAGTCCTCTTACCTTTACTTGCCTGTAGTTCCTTCCCAAATGAAACATTGATGCCTTCAAGTTGTTCCAATATTTTTGACCCTGTTAGTACTGCTGGGGGATCCCTCAACTCAATTTTTCCGTTAAATTTTACACGACTTAGCCTAAACTTATGACCCCTTTCTAAGAAACGGCGATGCCCCAAAAAATACCATTTTCCACCATGCTTTAATCTATATGAATCAGTGTTGAAGTTACATGTGGGACAAGCATATTTACTGTGTACGTTCCACCCATATAAGTTACCAAGGCCTGGAAAATCACTAATTGTCCACATTAATGCTGCTCGTAATGTAAACATTTCATTCTTGAACCTATCTAATGTTTGAACACCATCATGCCACAACTCTTTTAACTCTTTGATAAGAGGTTGTAAGTATACGTCTATGTTGTTTCCTGGCATTTTCTCTCCGGGAATAATCATTGACAAGATTAGTGATGTTGGCTTCATGCACTCCCATGGAGGTCGATTGTATGGAATAAGCACCACTGGCCAAACGCTATAGTTTGTACGCATAGCTCCAAAGGGGTTGAATCCATCAGCTGCAAGACCAAGACGTACATTTCGAGGATCTTCAGCAAACCTATCATGAAGTAAATGAAATGTCTTCCAAGCTTCAGAATCTCGCGGATGCCTCATCTTCGAATCTTTCTTTTCTGCCGAAGCATGCCATCGCATTGATTGAGCAGTCTTAGAACACATGAATAATCGTTGAAGTCTCGGTTTTAGTGGAAAGTATCGCAAGATCTTTGCCGGTTTCTTCTTTTTAGCATCGCTCCATTTAGATGTCTTGCATCTTTTGCATTCTTGCAAATCTTCATCCTCCCCCCAATATAACATGCAATCATTAGGGCAAGCAGGTATCTTGGTATAATTAAGCCCTAGTTTGTTTATGGTTTTCTTGGCCTCATAGAATGTATTTGAAATCTTCGCATTTCCAAAAGCATCTTTTATTAACTTGAGAATTTTGGTCATGGCTTTGTCACTTATTCTGTATAAGCACTTTATGTGATACAGACTAATCAAGAAAGACAGTTTTGAATACTTTGTGCACCCTTCGTACAATTGGTCACTACCATCTTCCAACAACTTGTAAAATTCTACATTTTCTGCATTGTCTCCATCTCCATCTTCTATGTTGTCTTCATCTTCATCTCCATCTTCTATGTTATCTTCATCTCCATATCCATCTTCATTCAAGTCAGGTCCAGTAACTCCAAACGCGTCATTGAGCATTGTTACCATTGGATGTTGAGATGTCAAATCATCTTGTACAATATGACTAGTTTGATGAGCTTGTGACCCAACTCCAACTGCTTCTTCACCATGCCAATACCAAACTTTGTAGTTTTCTGGAAATGGCTTGACTATTAAATGTTCAAAAACTTTCTCTCTTGTTTGCCACTTGCCAAAACCACACACCGGACAAGGGCATTTAATCTGACGACCCCCGAGAGATCGATGCTCAAAAGCGAAATCCAAAAACTTGTTTAGACCATCTTTATACTCATGCGTGTTTCGTGGTTTTCCAATCCATGACTTATCGATTGACATGACTAAGAGGGAATACAAATAGAAATTTTAAAAAATCTATTCATTAAAAATCTCTCTCTCTCATATTAACTAGGCAACTAACTAGTATATATCAGCATGCACTACTATAAAAAGAAATTCTTGTATGCACAAATTAGATATCAAACAAATACTTAAATAGTATTTTAAAAGAAATTATAAAAAAAATTGTAATTACCTCTTCCAAATGATAATTTTGTGGCTGTAACAATGGCTTTGTGAACTTTTCCTTCTCAAGTAGTGGTATATATGCAAATTAATTTTTTTCTACAAGATAGAAAGAGACAAAAAAATTATAATTTATAAAAAAAGAGAAAGAGAAAGAGAATTAAGGAGAGAGAGAAATTAAATATTAAATAATAAATAGTAGTAGAAGTCTAGAAAATAATTGACACACTTGCAGACATGCATGTGAATGCATAAAGTTATAATAAAATGCATTAAATAAATAAATAAATATTTTATATATAAATTAATTAATTATATATAAAAAAATTAAATAAAAGAATTTGTTAGTAATTAACTAATTAAACAAGCTACACTTATCAATAAATTTGTTATTAGTTGAATAACTAATATGACCCATATTTAGTCCAAAACAAAAAGTTCAATTACAAAAAAAAAAAAAAAAAAAAAACTCTTTGAATTGACATGAACTCATGAGTTAAACTCGATTTAATATAAATTAAGCTAGTCTTGGGACAATAAATAAATAGCGGCTATTTTCATAAAAACGTAAAAATAATATTGTAAGTTATTAAATGACTTATTTATATATTTAGTCAAACATAAAATAATTCATAATATCGTATATCTGAAAGTAACCAACTAAACAAATAAATACATAACTTTTTTTTAACATAATACACAAATGGTACAAATAATATTAGTAGATATTATAAAATATAAATTAAAGAAACTGAAGATAAAGATTACCTTTTAAGACCTTTGTATCCGAAGTGAAAAGCAAGTGGCTGCTATATTGAAGTTGATGATGATAGCCAACAATACATGGCATTTACCTGCAAATGCACCGGCACCTTTATATATAAATTAATTATAATAAAATGCATTAAATAAATAAATAAATATTTTATATATAAATTAATTAATTATATATAAAAAAATTAAATAAAAGAATTTGTTATTATATTAACTGGGTAGAAAAATATAACTTTCTAGAAAAATAAGATTAGCAGAGTATAACATGTTATCCATTTGTCACATATGAAACACATATTGCAAAAATCGTCATAACATTACTTTGGTTCTTTATCTCAACCAGTACAGCACTTATGATAGGTATGCATGCTTGTGCAGCAAGAATGAAGTCATGTACATTACTCTTTCCCTTAACCCTGCGCGTACCACAGATTCCAAATGATCAAATGAAAAGTTGTTGCTCATTTTAGTAGGACATAGAAGTTAGAACATAGATTATTGGAATAGCTCATAATATGCTTGACCCTTAATGATATTACATTTAGACATTGATTCTGTAGCTCGTTACAATTATAAGCAAAAAAAATGGTTGCAAACTTCACCCAGAAATAAATATCCAGGATAAATAAAGTAATTTAGCCATAGAAGCGTACATACCAGTCATATGAAACAGAGATAGCAGGTATATCATTGAAAAAAGCCTCGCGAGCTCCTGCTACAATGCCCGAGTAAACACTAGAAAGGGAAATACTTAGTACAGCCATGGGAAAAACACTTTCTTAACGGAGTTAAAAACTTCTGAAGCAACAATAGTTGTTTTCTAAGTTTCTTTGCAAATTATAATTTTGTGCATCTCAAATTGCCGGAGGTTAATGATCATATGGAGTTAATGATGATTACATTGTCATATGGAGTAAATTACATCTACTAGGCATCTTTCAGTTAGATCAATTGCTATCAAATGGAAAATGCCAATTTTAAGAAGGGATTTAAAAACTGCCTCCGAGTCATCCTCACTTGGTTGGCAAAGATGAATGATTTGCAGCTGAGAGCGCATTAGATTGAATAAAAGTGTGCAGTTTAGGAAGACAAGAGTGTTACATACATGTGATAGCCACAGTTGCTACCCACAATTAAGAGGATCATAGAGGGTATCTTGTAAAGAGTTAACCATTTCCGAAATTAAAATCCGCATCACCCATCAATTAAATGTTAGACTTCTATAATACATTACCATCATAAACTGCATAGCCCAGCAAGGAATCCAGCAAAATTTGCCAACGTGAAAAATTAATCAATGACCCAATGTGGTAAATTGAGTCTACATATGCTTCAATATGTATTACTGAATGATCCCTTGTATACTTGCAACAAAACAATCGTGAGCAAACAAATACCTTAGATAGCCCAGGGGGGATTGTAACAAGATCTTATCTAAAGGCAATGAGCTGTATAGTTCATCAACATCGCTGAATTCATCAAAGTCCTCCTGCAGAAAAATGAAAAATAGAACAAACAGAATAAGAAATAGTCTTAGAATAATATCATACCAGGTTTACACTCAAAATAGAATAAGCAAAGTTTGGAAGCTAGTTGCAAGTTTCATTACTAGACTCATATCAGAGCTCAATTTATTAAATTTCCACCATTACCAACACCAGGAAGTAAAACACAGCACAAAAAGAAAAGATATTTGATTACCCTTTAAGGTCAAGAGTCAAGACAGAGAAGCATACTCAAAATAATTCAGCAGAGGAAAAAGAAAGTTACCTAATAATGAAGAAGATATGAACCTTGAGTGCAGAATTCTACAAAATTGAGTTAAATATAGTTGGATAACACAAACGGCAACATACTACACAAACTGCAACATAATCACTCATATTTCAACAACTCATGACAAAATGGAGTAGCAAAACATATCAACTTCAGAAGAAAAAACACACACAATTTGAATAACACCTTTACACTACTTGAGTTGCTTCCTTTTGCTTGAGAAATAAAGAGAACTAAATAGAAGTAAGCAAAACAAAGCAAACATAGTTCAGTTATTGCCTCATAAACTAGTTCCCAAACTGCAAAACAAAATGGTTCTAAGTGCCTAAGAAGCAAGTCCAAAATCAAAGAAACAGCTCAACCAGTGTCCAATACACACATCAAAATAACAAAAAAGTGGTGAATTTTTTCTCAAAGAAAAAATCTTCTTTTACATATAAACCACGACCATCCATAATCAATTTTGTTCTAACTCATCTAATTTTACATGAAAACCGATGAAAAGTATAACATTATCATCACCATCGTCCGAATCGAACCCATTGTTTTTCTTTTTCTTCTAAGTAACTCTCACTTCTTCTATTATTATTATTATTTTTATTTTTTCTGAAAAATGTTCTCCAAAATTACATATTATCTTTCTTTCTTTCATTTTTCGGTGGTGAAATGATGAAACTAAAACATTGTACTGTTGAGAAGAATGATAAAAACAGAAAGTAATAAGCGAGGGGAAAAAATAAAGAAATAAACTGTTATTTGGAAATTAAAGGATGAAAAAGAAGGAAAGAGAGAAGATTAAAAAGAATGAGTAATGATTAACAATCACAAATCTTTTGCAGAGAGTGGTGAAGGTGGCTAAATGGCGAAAAGAGCGCTCTCCCTCTTTTTTGCTTTCAAAACTCAACCAGCAACTATTACAAATATTTAAAAAATATTAACTAGAGTAAAAACAAGAGTTAACAGCCATTCCAATAACAAGAGTCAACAGCCATTCTACTAAAATTGTTCAAAAATAAATATAAACAAAAGAAAGTCCAAGACAGCCAGCCTAAAAGAAGCAGAAGGAATAAAATGAAACAAGGACTACAACATGTTAATCAAATCTAAGTGTAAGGACATGTTAATCAAATAATGAGCTGCACTACATGTTTGATGTTGATGACCTGAGACTGAAATGAAACAAGGACTACAGCATACACTAATGTGTCTAAGTGCTTCTTTTCACTGCTATTTTAGGGCTTTAATTAAATATTGAACAGAGCTAATGCAAAAACATTGAACAGAGCAACGACAACAGAGCTAAACAACTAAAGAGATTACTCATTTATAGCTTTGCTTAAAAGAACCAAAAAAGAACCAAAGAGGCAAATAGAGAAATTGAGATTGGAGAAGTTTTTTCTGAGATCTGAGATCTGAGATCGGAGATCAGAGAAACACCCTAATAGAAGTAAGCAATAGAAGATCTGAGTTCAGAGAGAGAGACACACGTTAATAGAAGTAAGCGAAAGAAGACCTGAGATCGTCGTCAATCACCCCCGCACCAACGTCAATCCAATGCTTCAACGGAAGACCCAAAAATCCCTAACAGAGCTGCAGAGAAATAAAACCCCCAAAAATCAGCACCAAAAGCAATTTTCAAATCCTAACCCAAACAAAAACAAAGAAATCGGTGCCTTCTGGAATCGAAATGCTGATGTCAGTAGCCACCAGAGCCTCGCCTCTCGCCGGAATTTTGTGCAAAAATAAAACAGCATCAGTTTCGATTTTGGCTTCTCTATGTACGAAAACAGCATTTCGGTTTCAGTTTCAGTTTAACTTGAGAGGGAGAGGTACCTGGAGAGATCGTAACCGGCGGAGAGAGGAGAAGCCCTAGAAGGAAGAAGGCGTTGTCGGAGAGCTTCTTTACACTGAGGAAATGAGAGTATTGTATGTTCAGAGAGGATAGAAGCCTTAGCTAGAAGGAAGAACGGCGTTGAATGAGCCAGAGATTGTAATTTTTTTCTTTTTATATGCGTGTGAAAACGGCGGTTCAAAACCGCCATAATCACCAAAACCGCCAAAATATATAAAGCCAATTACGGCAGCAGAAAAAATTGCCATAATGACTCGATAATATGGCGGTTCTTTAAAACCGCCTTAATCTCCATGCCATTTTAACCCTTTTTTTTGTAGTGTTACTATATATCTATGCTAAGTGGACTGTTGTGATTATGAAAATCTAAAACATTTTTAGTTTACTCTATTTTTCAACTAAACTAAATTATCATATGCTAAAAAGGGTAAACTAAACTTAATAATATCAATTTTTCTATATCACAACTAATAACTAAGAGTGCAAACCAAGCTAAATATCTGAGATATATAGTAAACAGAAAAAGAAAATGTGCAAGTACTAAAAGGAAAATAAGATAAAATAAAATAAAATAAAAATGCAGAAAAAGAAATAAAATGGGCTGAAAAAAGAGTCTGAAAGTAGTTCACCAAAATAAGATTCACCAGAGATGGCGAGCTCCCCACACTTAAATAATAGCATCGTCCTCGATGCTCAATCAAGCTGGGTGTGAAGAAGCATCATCTTCGGAAAGGTGCTCTGCTGGCTCTGTAGGGTGTGTGGGTGCCTGGGGATCTGCCTGCTGAAGCAGAGGCTCTGTCTGTATAGGGTCCTATGCATCTACTGGAAGTATCTGCTGGGGCTCCTCATGCTGGGGCGCAGCCTGCTCTGGTCCTGTCTGCTCAGCCTCTGCTCGTGCATCCTCCTCATGCTCATCCGCCTCCTCCTTAGATGGCTTTGATGGTATGTCAGGCTCAGAGGGGATGTTAGTATGTCCCGACCGGATCATCAACTTCAAATGCTCGTAGCGTCGCTTTTTGCAATGCTCCATCAGATCCAGGCGCTCGAATAGTTGGTGCACAAGGAGGTAGATGGGTCGGGAAGTGGGTGAGGGTGCTGTGGGTGTGGGTGGTGCAGCAGGTGCTAAAGGGGCAGCAGAAGATGTGACTGCATCAGTGAAGGCAGTAAGAGAGGGCGGTTTGTAGCCCAGAGCCTCGAACTTCCTACCATTTGGGATGATCTTCTTGCAGGCGGCGGCGGGTGGCTTCTCATCCTCATGCTCCCAGGGTACCTCAGCTCGGCGACCCAACTAAATAATCAGATATGGGAAGGGCAGAGTGCCTCGGACATACACCCTGGACATGTACTGCCGTATAAATCGGGGAAGGTACAGGTCCTTGCCTTCCATCACGCACCAGATAAGAGTAATTATGGCAGCTGGCACCTCAGTCTCGTAAGTGCTCGGCATCACATAGTTGCTCAGAATTTGTTGCCATAGCCGAGCCTCTTCGTTTAGATAAATGATTTTTATGCCTTTTGGGTTCACTGTCGACTTACCTATAACCCATGGGACAGCTGGATCAATGGATATGGTTCGCTTCATTGCCTCCCAATCAAAAGTCATAAATCACATAGCTTCCTCAGCTTTTTAGTAACCATCTGGTTCATCTAACTTGGGTTGGAAATGCAGGATATCTTCAATGGCTTCCTCAATAACTAAAATCTGCTTTCCTCTGAGGTATACTGCATCCAGGGTCATCTTATAATAGTTGCAGTAAAATTCCCTGACCTAGGATGCATTAACCTCAGTCAGATTCCTTTCCAGAAAGAACCAGCCTCTCTGCTTTATTTGCTCTGTAGGTACTATTGTAGTTCAGCTGGAATTTTGAGGGTTTTCTCCAAATACAAGTGCCTCTTAGTCGCAAAGACTTCAAATTTTAGTTCATAGTAGCGATTTGCAAACTTTATTGGATCAGTCGCAGGCATTAATTGATATGCTTTTTCCTGTGGAGTAAAGTTTTTCTCACGCCAGGAATCATCATGTAGTATATCTAAAATAGTGGCAGATGATTCTCCTCTTTTCCTTTTCCCTGTGCCAGCTTTAGCTTTGCCTTTCCCTTTTGGATCAGACATCCTGAAAAATAGAGTTCCCAGGATATGATTTATGAAACAAAAACAGAAAAATAGGAAGGCAAATAGTAGGCAAGCAATTTAAGCAATAGATGTGCAAAAGAGGAATAAAAGCCAATGCATGAAACCAAAAATATTTTGTGTTTCTTGTTTGAATTTAGTGTCAAATTTTAAGTTTGGTGTCAATTGCATGCTTTTAAATTTTTGAAAATATATGCATTGTGTTCTTCATTGATCTTCAAGTAGTTCATGATGATTTTCCTTGTTTGATCTTTGAATTTTCTTGTTTTATGTCTTTTCTTATTTTTCATATGTATTTTCAAATTCAAAGTGTCTAAACATTAAAAATTTGTAAGTTTGGGGTCTTGCATGTGTTTCTTTTCTTAAAAATTTTCAAAAATATGTTCTTGGTGTTCATCTTGACATTCAAAGTGTTCTTGCATACTTTATTTGTTTTGATCTTAATTTCTTATGTCTTGTTACATTTTGTTGTTTTTCTCTCTCTTCATTAAAAATTCAAAAATAAAAAAAAATATCTTTCCCTTATTCTTCTAATAAATTTCGAAATTTTGGGATTGACTTAGTCAAAAATTTTCAAAATTTGGTTCTTTCTTGTTAGTCAAGTCAAAAGTTTCAATTTGAAAATCCTATCTTTTCAAATCTTCTTCAAAAATCAAATCTTTTTCATTTTTCTTTCATGTTTTCGAAAATCTCAAAATTAATTTTTAAAATTTTTTTCTTATTTTTATTTCATAATTTTCGAAATTAATGCTAACATTTAATATTTTGATTCAAAAATTTTTAAGTTGTTACTTGCCTATTAAGAAAGGATCAATCTTTAAATTCTAGAATCATATCTTTTAGTTTCTTGTTAGTCAAGTAATCAACTTTAATTTCAAAAATCAAATCTTTTTAATTTCCTTTTCAAATCTTTTTCAAAATAGATTTCAATCAAATCTTTTTCAAAACTGATTTTCAAATCTTTTTCAATTAACTACTTGACTTTTTGTTTTAATCTTAAAAGTGTACTATTTTTTATCTTTTTCAAAATCATCTAACTACTTTTCTCTCTCTAATTTTTGAAAACCACTAACAACTGATGTGTATTTTCGGAAAACGAATTCCAAACACACAAAACTCACCGGCAAGTGCACCGGGTCGCATCAAGTAATAAAACTCACGGAGTGAGGTCGATCCCATAGGGATTGAAGGATTGAGCAATTTCAGTTTAGTGGTTGATTTAGTCAAGCGAATCAAGATTTGGTTGAGTGATTTGTGATCAATAGAATTTAAATTGCATGGAAAGTAAAGGGAATGGGTAAATTGCATGAAATTAAAGAGAACAGAAAATAAAGTGCTGAATCTTAAAGAACAAGAAATTAAATGGCAGAAACTTAGAACGCAAGAAATATAAATTGCAGAATCTTAAAGTGCAAGAAATGTAAATGGCTTGAATTGTAAAGGGAATTGGGAATTGGATTTGCAGAAATTAAACAAGGAAAAGAAAAATTCAACAAACAGGAATGTAAAAGATGGATTCAATTAAACCGGATCTTAAATGAAAATGAGAATAAGCTTGGTGTGACAACGAAACAAGGAAATTGAAATTGAAAGCTATAGATCTCAGGACTCAAGAGACTAGATAGCCAAGTCTAGATCTCACTGCCTTCCTAGATCCAACAAGAACAATTGCAAAGGAAATAAAGAAATGTAAATTGCAGAAGAGTAGAAGCCGAAGCAGTTAACAGAAATGGAAATTCAATTATGCAGAAAATTAAACGAGATCTCAAGGAGAGATTGAAACAGAAGTTCTTCAATTCTCCACCCAAGGTCCGAAACAAGAAAAGTAAAAAGTGCTCAAACAAGAACAAGGAAGAAGAGAGATCAATTCTCCTCCCTAATTCTCTTGAATTCTAAAAACAACAATGCCAAAATGTCAAGGTGCTCTCCACTGTAAGTGTTCTGAAAATTCTCTCAGGAAAAGCTCCCTTTAAAACTTAAATCCTAAGCTATTTATACACTTTCTTCAAATAGTCTTCAAGCCTTGAATTGGGCCTTTGCTCTTGATGGAATTGGATTGATAAGAGTCTATGTTGATTGCTCTTGGAGTTGGAGAGAAACCCATTGTGAACCGGGTCAAGAATCATAAAAGGTTTGAGTAAAAGTTTGAGGCAAACTTTTACTCAAACTTTTTATACCAGATGGCTTCACTTGCTGCTACCAACGTTTGGGCTAAAGTTTGAGGTCAAACTTTTTCTCAAATGTGTGGCGCCAACCTTTGCCAAAAAGCTTGAGGCAAATGTTGGCGCAAGCTTTTCTCCTCCAGGGTGTGCAAGTGTGGCGCCAACGTTTGCCAAAAAGTTTGAGGCAAACGTTGGCGCAAGCTTTTCTCTTCCAGGGTGTAGGTTTTGTGATGCCAACGTTTGCCAAAAAGTTTGAGGCAAACGTTGGCTCAAGCTTTTTTCCCAAAAGTTTGAGCTAAAGTTTGAGGCAAACTTTGGCTGAAGCTTTTTTCCTCTGGGGTGTTTTCAATTCTTCCAAAAGTTTGAGCTAAAGTTTGAGGCAAACTTTGGATCAAGCTTTTTGTTCTCTCTTGCTCCTAGCCATTCCTTCTTTCTTCAACCTTCTTCAAAACTCTTTTCACCTATCATCAATCAATCAAAACAATCAAAGCTATGCCCCAAATCATGAGATTGTGTTTCTTTCATAATATATGACAATTATAGCATAAAATCTCATGAAAGTGCATGAATTCATCCATGGTTGATTGAATCAAAGGAAACATGTAAATCTACCCAATTGGCTTGCTTATGGCTTAAGAAAGTGCATAAAATCAATTGAAAACAAAAGAAAAAGGCTAGTGAAACTAGGCTAAGATGACTTGTCATCACAACACCAAACTTAAAGCTTGCTTGTCCCCAAGCAAGAAAAGAATTATGCTCAAAGGTTCTTTCAATTAAGACGGATTGAAGAATAACTTGTAAGGTCCTGTGAGTGAAGTGAATAAGTGACAGTGGGGTGAACTCTAAATCATATGCTCATGCAAGGGCCTCAGTGCTTACTAGTCCTTACATATTGGGGGTCTTAGGTCCTAGGACTTTCATCCAAATGATATCATGGAGATCTCTTTATAGGTAATCACCTTGAAGCAGCTTATGATTTCTGTGTTTTGGCCTTGACTCTAAGTGTCATGTCTCAAAGCGGCTCTTTAGATAAGCTTTCAATCAATACTCCTAAACCAGTTGGTTTTAAGGTATTAGGTGTTAAAGCACCCCTTAGGATTTACTTGCTCAAGCCTCTCTCTTTGACACACTTCGACCACAAGCATTTACTAGGATAATAACTCTTTGAGTTCTTGTTTCTTTCTTCTTTTCTGCCTAGTAATTGATGCTCAGAGCCTTGGGCCATGTTCTTTTTGTTTTTGTATTTTCTTTATTTTCTTTTGTTTTGTTTGCTGCTTCTCGGATCAATAAATTTTTGAGAATCTCCACAATACTTCTTTGAACTTCATGTCCTGCCTATGAGCTCCCATGCAAGTTTTCATAAGCATGAAACCTCAATACATAATCATAAAACTAGAACCACCACTTCTCCTAATCTTTTGCTTGCCTCAAAATTGTTTAATTCCTCAATCCTTCTTTCCAAAGAACTTTCATGTGAGGCATTTTTGAAAAATTGAGTGCAAACAAGTTTTGGGGAGTATAGTGTTGTAAATGATCAAGCAATCTTGCTTATTGAATTGCAGAAAAACTATACTAGACAGAAGGACAGATAGGGGTATATTATCACTTTCAATCACAGCAATATCTGCTAATGAACAATACAACCTTTTGGAGTTTACTTGCTGTCCTCTTTCTCATCATCATTGCTGGTCTTCACATTCCTCTTTCACCTCTTTGATTGATGATGCTAAGTCTTCCAAAAGTTTGTATGGTGCTCTGCAGTGATATTGAAAGTTGCTTGTTCCCCAAGCACTTAGAAACAATGGTTAGCATGCATGATTTATTTGTGGGCCTTTGTACTTACTTTGGTGTGGGAACACCAAACTTAGTACCTTGCCAATGGTTATTGTTCATCAAACTAACCAGATGTGAAACTCTTTTTCTTTGCTAAAAGTAGTAAAACTGAAAACTAGGAAACAGCAAAAATAGTTAACTAGTTTATCTAAGTGCTTGAAGCTAGCATGATGCAGAAGATGAGAATATGTTTTATGATGAAATTTTGGTGTAACACCAAACTTAGAATCCTTCATTCTCCCTTAGATTGTTTTGGTGTGCAACACCAAACTTAGCTTCTTGCAATATAGATAAAACTAATCAACCTTTTTTATTGAAATAGCTATGAAAAGAAAGTTACCTCAGGTTGGGTTGCCTCCCAACAAGCGCTCTTTTATTGTCACTAGCTTGACATCTTTCATCCTCGGATCATGGAAGTTGAGGCTTCTGTTGCCTTTGGTTTCCTCCTCTCACTATGGGCTTCCTTTCCTCTATTTCTTTTTGTGGAATTCCTCTGTGATGTCTTTCTTTGCTGATTATTTCCTTTTTCATAGCCTTCTCACTTTCTTCCATAACTGCTTTCTCTTTCAACCCAGCAGCTTTTTCACTGTTCTTTGGGTCATCTTCAGTTGCCCTTAGGGATATATTTACCTTTCTCTCGCCCATTTCAGCAATGTTTTGAACCAGTTGTTCCATTTGCCTTTCAAGTCTTCTGAGTGAGACCTCTTGGTTCCTGCTTATCATCTCTTGATTTTTTTTATTTCTTTCTGCTCTATTGTTATCATTTCTTGAACTTTCATGAACATTTCCATCATCATTTCTAGAACATAGATTCTTTGGAAGTTTAGAATTGGTTGTGGCTGTGTCAACTGTGGTGGTTGATGAAAGTCGTTTTGGGTGAGTGGTGAGGTAGGACGGGGTTGGAAGTATGTGTATTGGGATGGTGTGTGATGATTGTTGTTGTGGGGGTGGCTTTTATGTTGATTTTTGAACTTGGGGTTGTTACAGTTGAAGTTCCTTGGTTTTTGATTTTGGTTTTCAACCCCCTCCAGTTGGATTGAGTTCTCCAGGGTGGGTTGTACACATCATTCTGAGTCCTACGTGGGAACATGCTTGAGGAGCTATCTGGAGAGTGTGATCGCTCATGACTTGGTTGCTCATAGTTAATTACTCCAGAACCTTTTTCAGGTTGATTCCAACAATGGGGATTTTGAGGTGAGTTCTATCCATTTGCCACAGCATGTTGCAGTTCATCTATTTTTCTGTTAATCAGCTCCAATTGTTGCTTAAGCTGTTGATGTATCTGCTCGCTTTGGGCCATGATTGCACGAATACCTTCAATTTCCTTTTCTTGTGCGAATGGTTGCACTCCTGCCTCTGGTTTAACAGTTCTCTGAGGTGGCTTCATCTTGACTAGGAGTTCACTCATTAGTTCTTCCCATCCGATGATGCTCCCTTGTGGGAAAGCTTCAAACCATTGAGCAACATCGTTCATGGTGATGAGTGGTTGCTCCAAATTGTGGGTTGCAGTATCATCTAAGGTTGGGACACTGCTCCCATACTGACTGGGATTCGTTGGGTTTTTCTCCATGATCTGCACAGTCAGAGACAATCCAAATGAAGATTGAATACATTCATGCCCAAAATATGGTTAAAAGATTGGTTGACACAATGTGTCAAACAGTTGATGGACTTGAAAGATTAGTAGAAGAAAATTGCTTCTCTCGTATAATCAACAAGCAAAAGCACAAGGATCACATAAGCCAGGGGAACTAAGAAAAACTTCACTCTATTGCTAAAGTGATGTTTTAGTTAGTTTAAGCAAAAATTCAAACAGTTAGTGTGTCAGTCAAAAATTAAAGAAACATAAAATAAAAAGTGCTTGATCTAGATCTTCACTTCACTTAATCATTGTCAATCTATTTCAATCCCCGGCAACAGCGCCAAAAACTTGATGTGTATTTTTGGAAAATGAATTCCAAACACACAAAACTCACTGGCAAGTGCACCGGGTCGCATCAAGTAATAAAACTCACGGGAGTGAGGTCGATCCCACAGGGATTGAAGGATTGAGCAATTTCAATTAAGTGGTTGATTTAGTCAAGCGAATCAAGATTTGGTTGAGTGATTTGTGATCAACAGAATTTAAATTGCATGGAAAGTAAAGGGAATGGGTAAATTGCATGAAATTAAAGAAACAGAAAATAAAGTGCTGAATCTTAAAGAACAAGAAATTAAATGGCAGAAACTTAGAACGCAAGAAATGTAAATTGCAGAATCTTAAAGTGCAAGAAATGTAAATGGCTTGAATTGTAAAGGGAATTGGGAATTGGATTTGCAGAAATTAAACAAAGAAAAGAAAAATTCAACAAACAGGAATGTAAAAGATGGATTCAATTAAATCGGATCTTAAATGAAAATGAGAATAAGCTTGGTGTGACAACGAAACAAGGAAATTGAAATTGAAAGCTATAGATCTCAGGACTCAAGAGACTAGATAGCCAAGTCTAGATCTCACTGCCTTTCTAGATCCAACAAGAACAATTGCAAAGGAAATAAAGAAATGTAAATTGCAGAAGAGTAGAACCCGAAGCAGTTAACAGAAATGGAAATTCAATTATGCAGAAAATTAAACGAGATCTCAAGGAGAGATTGAAACAGAAGTTCTTCAATTCTCCACCCAAGATCCGAAACAAGAAAAGTAAAAAGTGCTCAAACAAGAACAAGGAAGAAGAGAGATCAATTCTCCTCTCTAATTCTCTTGAATTTTAAAAACAACAATGCCAAAATGTCAAGGTGCTCTCCACTGTAAGTGTTCTGAAAATTCTCTCAGGAAAAGCTCCCTTTAAAACTTAAATCCTAAGCTATTTATACACTTTCTTCAAATGGTCTTCAAGCCTTGAATTGGGCCTTTGCTCTTGATGGAATTGGGTTGATAAGAGTCTCTGTTGATTGCTCTTGGAGTTGGAGAGAAACCCATTGTGAACCGGGTCAAGAATCATAAAAGGTTTGAGTAAAAGTTTGAGGCAAACTTTTACTCAAACTTTTTATACCAGATGGCTTCACTTGCTGCTACCAACATTTGGGCTAAAGTTTGAGGTCAAACTTTTGCTCAAACGTTGGTCCCCTTGTGTATATGTGTGGCGCCAACGTTTGCCAAAAAGCTTGAGGCAAACGTTGGCGCAAGCTTTTCTCCTCCAGGGTGTGCAAGTGTGGCGCCAACGTTTGCCAAAAAGTTTGAGGCAAACGTTGGCGCAAGCTTTTCTCCTCCAGGGTGTAGGTTTTGTGATGCCAACGTTTGCTAAAAAGTTTGAGGCAAACGTTGGCTCAAGCTTTTTTCCCAAAAGTTTGAGCTAAAGTTTGAGGCAAACTTTGGCTCAAGCTTTTTTCCTCTGGGGTGTTTTCAATTCTTCCAAAAGTTTGAGCTAAAGTTTGAGGCAAACTTTGGCTCAAGCTTTTTGTTCTCTCTTGCTCCTAGCCATTCCTTCTTTCTTCAACCTTCTTCAAAACTATTTTCACCTATCATCAATCAATCAAAACAATCAAAGCTATGCCCCAAATCATGAGATTGTGTTTCTTTCATAATATATGACAATTATAGCATAAAATCTCATGAAAGTGCATGAATTCATCCATGGTTGATTGAATCAAAGGAAACATGGAAATCTACCCAATTGGCTTGCTTATGGCTTAAGAAAGTGCATAAAATCAATTGAAAACAAAAGAAAAAGGCTAGTGAAACTAAGCTAAGATGACTTGTCATCAACAACTTTTTCAAAATTCTTTTTAATTAACTAATTGTTTTAAATTTTAATTTAATTTTATTTCTTTTTATAAATTCGAATTCTAACTAATAATTAAAATAAAAACAAAAATATTTTTCTTCTCTTTTAAATTAAAATTCGAATACTCTCTCTCTCATCTCTTTCTATTTATTTAATTATTAACTAACACTTCTCTTCTACTTATAATTCGAACCCTCTCCCTCTCTCTATGTTCGAATTCTTCTTCTTCTCCCTTCTTCATTCTATTCTTCTTTTCTTCTACTCATATAAAGGAATATCTATACTGTGACATAGAGGATTCCTCTTCTTTTCTATTCTCTTCTTTTTCATATGAGCAGGAACAAGGATAAGAACATTCTTGTTGAAACTGATCCTGAACCTGAAAGGACTCTGAAGAGGAAACTAAGAGAAGCTAAAGCACAAAACTCTGGAGAGGACCTAACAGAAATTTTTGAAAAAGAAGAAGACATGGCAGCCAAAAATAACAATAACGGTGGAGATGCAAGGAAGATGCTTGGTGAATTTACTACACCCACTTCTGACTTCTATGGAAGAAGCATCTCAATTCCTGCAATTAGAGCAAACAACTTTGAGCTTAAGCCTCAATTAGTTTCTCTAATGCAGCAGAATTGCAAGTTTCATGGACTTCCATTGGAAGATCCTCATCAGTTCTTAGCTGAATTCTTGAAAATCTGTGACACTGTCAATACCAATGGGGTTAATCCTGAGGTCTACAGACTTATGCTTTTCCCCTTTGCTGTAAGAGACAGAGCTAGGACATGGTTGGACTCACAACCTAAAGAAAGCCTGAACTCTTGGAAAAAGTTGGTCAATGCTTTCTTGGCCAAATTCTTTCCACCTCAAAAGTTGAGCAAGCTTAGAGTGGAAGACTAAACCTTCAGACAGAAGGAAGGTGAATCCCTCTATGGAGCTTGGGAAAGATACAAGCAATTGATCAGAAGGTGTCCTTTTGACATGCTTTCAGAATGGAGCATCTTATGTATGTTCTATGATGGTCTGTCTGAATTGTCCAAGATGTCATTGGATCACTCTACTGGTGGATCTCTTCACCTGAAGAAGACACCTGGAGAAGCCCAGGAACTCATTAAAATGGTTGCAAATAACCAGTTCATGTATACTTCTGAAAGAAATCCTGTGAATAATGGGATGACTCAGAAGAAAGGAGTTCTTGAGATTGATACTCTAAATGTAATATTGGCTCAAAATAAAATATTGACTTAGCAAGTCAATATGATTTCTCAGAATCTGACTGGAATGCAAGCTGCATCCGGCAGTACTAAAGAAGCTTCCTCTGAAGAAGAAGCTTATGACCCTGAGAATCCTGCAATGGAAGAGGTGAATTATATGGGAGAATCCTATGGAAACACCTATAATCCTTCATGGAGGAATGGGACACGAAATCGTGATCTCAACACTTCTTCACAACATCGCGTAACTAACCAGCAAGTGCACTGGGTCGTCCAAGTAATACTTTACGTGAGTAAGGGTCGATCCCACGGAGATTGTCGGCTTGAAGCAAGCTATGGTCATCCTTGTAAATCTCAGTCAGGCGGATTCAAATGGTTATGAGGTTTTGATAATTAAAATATAAATAAAACATAAAATAAGATAGAGTTACTTATGTAATTCATTGGTGGGAATTTCAGATAAGCGTCTGGAGATGCTTTGTTGCTTCTGAACCTCTGCTTTCCTATTGCCTTCTTCCAACCATGCATTACTTCCTTCCATGGCAAGCTATAAGATCCTCTCAGTGAAAATGGTCCTCTACGATTTCTGCACGGCTAATTGACTGTTGGATTGCTCGTCTCGGATGAAAAATACCAGGTACAGCTACCGCATGGCTAATCATCTATCGGTTCCCGCTAGCGTTGGAATAGAATCCATTGATCCCTTTGCACACTGTCACTTGCGCCCAACATTCGCAGGTTTGAAGCTCTTTACACTAATTCCTTCCCGGATCCTACTCGGAATACCACAGACAAGGTTTAGACTTTCCGGATCCCAAGAATGACTGCCAATAATTCTAGCCTATACCACGAAGATACTAATCTCACGAACTTGGTCCGTGTATTAGATATCCAAGAGAATATACTCCAGCTGTCGTCCAATGACTACGTTGAACATCATGTAGACCGCTTTGGGGTTGTCAGGCACACGGATCTTGGCTAAGTGAGTAACGAAGATTGGGTGATTGTCACGGGTCACCCCTTCATTCTGACTTAACTGAATTAAGTACGAGAGTATATCTTGGAGAAGAAGTAGGCGTGAATTGAATAAAAAACAGTAGTAATTGCATTAATTCATAAAGAACAGCAGAGCTCCACACCTTAATCTATGGTGTGTATAAACTCCACCGTAAAAAAGACATAAGTGAAAAAGGTCTAGGCATGGCCGTGATGCCAGCCTCCAAACATGAACATACAAGTTCCCAAATGATCAAAAGATTAAAACTCCTAAATAAATCTCTAAAAGTAGTTTTTATACTAAACTAGTAACTAGAAGTGCAGATAGTGCAGAAATCCACTTCCGGAGCCCACTTGGTGTGTTCTTGGGCTGAGCATTAAGCTTTACACGTGCATAGGCTGTTCATGGAGTTAAACACCAGCTTTGGTGCCAGTTTGGGTGTTTAACTCCAATTCTGGTGCCAGTTTGGGTGTTTTACGCCAAGATATTTTAGGCTGACTTTGAACGCCAGTTTGGGCCATCAAATCTCGGGCAAAGTATGGACTATTATGAGTCTTGGCCGTGACCCTAAGCATTTTGTTTTTCAGTATTACCACCGGATACATAAATGCCACAGACACATAATTGGGTGAACCTTTTCAGATTGTGACTCAGCTTTGCTAAAGTCCCCAGTTAGAGGTGTCCAGAGCTCTTAAGCACACTCTTTTTTTTGCTTTGGACCACGACTTTAACTGCTCAGTCTCAGGCTTTCACTTGACACCTTCACGCCACAAGCACATGGTTAGGGACAGCTTGGTTTAGCCGCTTAGGCCAGAATTTTATTCCTTTGGGCCCTCCTATCCATTAATGCTCAAAGCCTTGGATCCTTTTTACCCTTGCCTTTTGGTTTAAAGGGCTATTGGCTTTTTCTACTTGCTTTTTCTTTTTTCTTTCTTTTTTTTTTTGCTTTTTTGCCATTTTTTTCTTTTTTTTTCTGCAAGCTTTGTGTTCACTGCTTTTTCTTGCTTCAAGAATCAATTTTATGATTTTTCAGATTATCAAATAATATTTCTCTTTTTTCTTTATTCTTTCAAGAGCCAAAAATTTTAACATTCATAAACAACAAATTCAAAAATATGCACTGTTCAAGCATTCATTCAAAAATAAAAGGTATTGCCACCACATCAAAATAATTAAACTAATTTCAAGATAGAATTCAAAATCATGAATTTCTAGTTCTTTTGCAATTTTAAAACATTTTTCATTTAAGAAAGGTGATGGATTCATAGGACATTCATAACTTTAAGACATAGACACTAGACACTGATGATCATGTAATAAAGACACAAACATAGACAAAACATAAAGCATAATTTTCGAAAAACAGAAAAATAAGGATAAGGAAATTATGGAACGAGTCCACCTTAGTGATGGCGGCTAGTTTTTCCTCTTGAAGATCTTATGGAGTGCTTGAGCTCCTCTATGTCTCTTCCTTGCCTTTGTTGCTCCTCCCTCATGGCTCTTTGGTCCGCTCTAATTTCATGGAGGAGGATGGAATGCTCTTGGTGCTCCATTCTTAGTTGTCCCATGTTGGAACTTAATTCTCCTAAGGAGGTGTTGATTTGCTCCCAATAGTTTTGTGGAGGAAAATGCATCCCTTGAGGCATCTCAGGGATTTCTTGATGAGGAATTTTCTCATGCTCTTGTTGAGGTCCATGAGTGGGCTCTCTTGTTTGCTCTATCCTTTTCTTAGTGATGGGCTTGTCCTCTTCATTGAGGATGTCTCCCTCTATGGCAATTCCAGCTGAATTGCATAGGGTATAGATGAGATGAGGGAAGGCTAACCTTGCCAAAGTAGAGGGCTTGTCTGTCACCTTGTAGTGTTCTAGGGATATGATCTCATGAACTTCTACTTCCTCTCCAATCATGATACTATGGATCATGATGGCCCGGTCTATTGTAACTTCAGACCGATTGTTAGTAGGAATTATAGAGCGTTGGATGAACTCCAACCATCCCCTAGCCACGGGCTTGAGGTCAAGCCTTCTTAGTTGAACCGGCTAGCCTCTTGAGTCTCTCTTCCATTGAGCTCCTTCCACACAAATGTCACTTAGGACTTGGTCTAACCTTTGATCAAAGTTGACCCTTCTAGTGAAAGGGTGAGGATCTCCTTGCATCATTGGCAAGTTAAATGCTAACCTCACATTTTTCAAACTGAAATCCAAGTAATTCCCCCGAACTATTGTGAGCTAATTCTTTGGGTTCGGGTTCATACTTTGGTCATGGTTCCTAGTGATCCATGCATTAGCATAAAACTCTTGAACCATTAAGATTCTGACTTGTTGAATGGGGTTGGTGAGAGTTTTTCAACCTCTTCTTGAATCTCATGTCAGATCTTCGGATATTCACTCTTTTTGAGCTTGAAGGGGACCTCGGGGATCACCTTCTTCTTGGCCACAACTTCATAGAAGTGGTCTTGATGGACCTTTGAGATGAATCTCTCCATATCCCATGACTCAGAGGTAGAAGCAATTGCCTTCCCTTTCCTCTTTCTAGAGGTTTCTCTGGCCTTAGGTTCCATTGATGGTTATGAAAAAACAAAAAAGCTTTAGCTTTTTCCACACTAAACTTAGAATGGTTGCTCGTCCTCGAGCAAAAGAAGAAAGAAATGAGTAGAAGAAGAAGAAATTAAGGAGATGGAGCTGAGGAGTGGGTTCGGCCAAGGGGGGAAGAATTGTTTATGATCTGTGAAAATGAAGGGAGTGAGGAGGGGTAGTTATAGGGTAGGAGGGAGAGGGAAT
This sequence comes from Arachis hypogaea, assembly GCF_003086295.3. Classification (NCBI taxonomy): domain Eukaryota; kingdom Viridiplantae; phylum Streptophyta; class Magnoliopsida; order Fabales; family Fabaceae; genus Arachis; species Arachis hypogaea. The sequence goes on along the minus strand of NC_092055.1, from coordinate 96,702,502 downwards.
CCGTGTGACAATGGGTGGGTTTGGGAGGGAAATGGTTTAAATTTGAATGGTAAGGTAGGTGGGGTCTATGATGGATGGATGTGAGTGGTGAAGAGGATATGGGAAAAAGGGTAGGATTTGATAGGTGAAGGGTATTTGGGGAAGAGTGTTATGGAAAGGTGTGAAGAAGAGAGAAGAAGAGGTGGGGTAGGTGGGGAGCCTGTGGGGTCCATAGATCCTGAGGTGTCAAGAAATTCTGCTCCCTGCACCAATCTGGCATTCAAACGCCCATTCTGTGACAATCCTAGCGTTTAACGCCAGCTCTACTACCTTTCCTGGCATTAAACGCCAGCCTGCTGTCCATTTCTGGCATTAAACGCCAGCCAGATGCCCATTTCTGGCGTTTAACGCCAGCCAGATGCCAGACAGCCCTTTCTGGCGTTAAACGCCCAGAGTGTTGCCCATTCTGGTGTTTAACGCCCAGAATGCTGCCAGGCTGGGCGTTAAACGCCCATTCTACTATCCTTATTGGCGTTTAAATGCCAGTAAGCCTATCCTCCAGGGTGTGCTGTTTTTGATGCTGTTTTTCATTCTGTTTTTGATTTTTCATTTGTTTTTGTGACTTCACGTGATCATCAACCTAAGTAAAACATAAAATAACAATGGAAAATAAATAAATATAATTTAATAACATTGGGTTGCCTCCCAACAAGCGCTTCTTTAATGTCAATAGCTTGACAGTGAGCTCTTAGGGAGCTTCACAGAGACTCAAAGCTTGATGTTGGCCTCCCAACACCAAACTTAGAAGTTGAGTGTGGGGGCTCTGTTTGACTCTGTATTCAGAGAAGTTTTTCATGCTTCCTCTCCATGGTTACAGAAGAAGATCCTTGAGCCTTAAACACAAGGTAGTCCTCATTCAATTGAAGGACTAACTCTCCTCTATCCACATCAATCACAGCTCTTGCTGTGGCTAGGAAGGGTCTTCCAAGGATGATGGATTCATCTTCATTCTTCCCAGTGTCTAGAATTATGAAATCAGCAGGGATGTAAAAGCCTTCAACCTTTACTAAGACATCCTCTACAAGTCCATAAGCCTGTTTTCTTGAATTGTCTGCCATCTCTAGTGAGATTTTTGCAGCTTGTACCTCAAAGATCCCTAGTTTCTCCAGTACAGAGAGTGGCATGAGGTTTATACTTGAACCAAGGTAACACAGAGCCTTCTTAAAGGTCATGGTGCCTATTATGCAGGGTATTAAGAACTTTTCGGGATTCGGTTTCTTCTGAGGTAATTTCTATTGAACCAAGGTATTCAGTTCATTGATGAGCAATGGAGGTTCATCCTCCCATGTCTCATTACCAAATAACTTGGCATTCAGCTTCAAGATTGCTCCTAGATACTGAGCAACTTGCTCTTCAACAATATCTTCATCCTCTTCAGAGGAAGAATACTCATCAGAGCTCATGAAAGGCAACAGTAAGTTCAGTGGAATCTCTATGGTCTCTGTATGAGCTTCAGATTCCTTTGGTTCCACAATAGGGAACTCCTTAGTGGCCAGTGGACGTCCATTGAGGTCTTCCTTACTGGAAATCACTGCCTTTCCCTCCTCTGTGCATTCGGCCATGTTGGGTATATTTATGGCCTTGCACTCTCTTTTTGAATTCTCTTCTGTATTGCTTGGGAGAGTACTAGGAGGGATTTCAGTAACTCTTTTACTTAGTTGACCCACTTGTGCCTCCAAATTTCTAATGGGGGACCTTGTTTCAGTCATGAAACTATGAGTGGTCTTACTTAGATCAGAGATTATGGTTGCTAAGTTAGAGAGGCTCTGCTTAGAATTCTCTGTCTGTTGCTCAGAAGATTATGGAAAAGGCTTGCTATTGCCAAACCTATTTCTTCCACCATTATTATTGAAGCTCTGATTAGGCTTCTGCTGATCCCTCCATGAGAAATTAGGATGATTCATCCATGAAGGATTATAGGTATTTCCATAGGATTCTCCCATGTAATTCACCTCTTCCATTGTAGGATTCTTAGGGTCATAAGCTTCTCCTTCAAGGGAGGTGATAAACCGTTATTTTATGATTTATATTGTGTTTAATTGTGTGGTTTTATCAAGTCTTCAACCACTTATTCATATGATTTGCATGTATTTACAATTCCTTCCGAAATTTGTTCTATGGTTGAAAACTCGTTTCTTAGGCTGCGTTTGTTTCTGAGAACGGGACAGGACAAGACACTAAGATCAGGACAGGACAAGACATTGATGGACAGAGACACAAAATTTTGTGTTCTTGTATTCTGTTTGGTGATAAACTAGAACAAATTATGAAAATCTAATTTATTCTCATTTTTTTTCATTCAAAAAATTTAAGATGAAAAATATAATAATAAAAAAATATAATTATGAAAAACTAACAAAAATAATGAAAAAAAATGAAAAATAAGTTGTGTCCCTTGTTAGTGTCCTCGTGTCCTTCCTGTCAGGATGGACACAAAATACACTAATTCAGTGCCTCTGGACACACTGTCTCTGTCCATGTCTCCTCTGCCAAACATGATTTTGTGTCTCTGTGTCCATGTCTCAGTGTCCTGTCTCTGTAAATAAACGCAGCCTTAGAGATCTTTTAATTATGTATTTTAATTCTCCTCTATACCATTCGATGCTGTAATCCATGTGTTAAGTGTCTCAGGTTTCATAGGGCAGAAATGGCTTAAAGAATGGAGAGGAAGCATGCAAAAATGGAAGGAACACAAGAAATTAAGGAGATGACCAGCGAGAAGCGACGCGGACGCATGGCTCATGTGACCGCGCGAAATGGAGAAATCGAAGTGATGTGCTCACGTGCCTGATGCGAACGCGTGGATTGGAAGCTACACGAGTGACGCGAACGCGTGGACGATGCGCACGCGTGGCAAGGAAAAACGTTGAACGACGCACACGCGTGGTCGACGCGTACGCGTGACATGCGCGATCTGCAGAGTTAACAGAATTCGCTGTGGGTGATTTTGGGCCGTGTTTTGACCCAGTTTTTGGCCGAGAAACACAGACTAGAGCCAGGGAACATGCAGAAACTCAAGGGGAGAACGCATTAGGATAGTTTTCAATTTTTTAAATCTAATTTTATCCCTCCTCTAGGTTTTCTCTCTACACATTCATAGTTCTTAGAATTTTGCTGTATTCCTTTTTGGATTGGAATATTGAGAAGAGTTATCACCTCCGCCTAGGGGTGTTCGTGGTGCGGTTTGGTTCGGTTTTTCAAAAAAAAGTCATCCGATCCAATCATTTAATTAAGCTGCGGTTCGGTTTGGTTCGGTTTTTAATTAAAATCATCCGAACCAAACCAAACCAATTGAAATCGGTTTGGCTTTGTTCAGTTTGTTCGGTTTTTTCAATCAACTCAAAGAAAAACCTATCATACCATTTCACAATCATAGAACACAAATACGCAATAACTAACAAAGGTCTTGATTCAATCTTTCACAGTTATAGATAAAAAAAGCTACATATTCTACTGTTTAAAGTGACTAATGTGTTAACAATTCAGCAAAATACAAACACATAAGAAAACGAATTCCTTATTTATTAAAAGACCATATATATATATATATATATCCAGGCACAGGGTTCTTTGGATTCTTTGAAGCCCATAATCCAACTCGCTCTGCTCTTGCTTGTTTTCCCACTAGAATAACAACAATATAAAGTTTAGATACATAGCTTTGGCACAAAGAAAAGAAGGAAACAAGAAAAAGTAGTATATCACTTACTGTTTCTAGTTTTGGACTTTTGTCATAGGCTTAGTAGTGCCATTCTAAACCCTTCTTCAGCATCATTTCCTTATCATAAAAGAAAAGCAAAATGAGAAACTCAAAAGCAATTCTATGTTATATAGAGCTAATTGAACTAACATGTATTTCGTTGTTATTTAATTGTATCTAGCTAAATTAATTCAAGAATGTTCCAAAGGCGACCTTGACAAATGAATGAAAAATCGAGAGAAAGTACAAACCAAATTACCTATGCAAAAATGCCATTATAGTAGAGATCACCGACACAACGACCATAGCGATCTTCTCCATATACAAGGACCCTCAAAGACTTTCCTTGAACAATCTTTGTTGGTTCATTTTTAGCTTCCTTTCTATATGGCATTACACTTTCAGGAGCATCAATTCCATATAGCAACTACATCAGCACACAAATCTCAAATACAGCATTTAATAATACACATTCAGAACCTTAACAATCAAAAACATAACTTCTCTAACAATCAGAACCTAGAACCCTAACAATAAGAAATAATACACATTCAGAAGCTAAAACCCCCACATACAACAAACTGCATAAACAAATTCAATAATCAATAATTTCAAAAATACACTCAACATAGAACAAAAATTATTCAAACAGAAGCAGTAAAATAATTCAACAATACAAAGTCAGCAAATCAATAAACAGCAAGAACGTCTCCTAAAAACACCACAATCAGAACCTAGAACCTGAACAATCAGGAATAATACACATTCAAAAGCTAAAATCCCCAAATACAACAAACAGCATAAACAAATACAACAATCAACAACAATCAGCAACAAATAAATGAACAATCAACAACAATCAGCAACAAATACATAATACATAGAATAAAAATTATTCAAATTAATACCTAACTTGGAGGCTCTATATCTGGTGTTCGGCGTTGGGAGGGAATGGAAGGGGCTGGTCCGGCACTGCTGGGTGGCTGGTCCGGCACTGCTGGAAGGGGCTGCGTTCGACGGGTCGCACTGTTGGGAGGGGCTGAACGTCGCTGATGGGTTCGCCGGTTCGCGCTGCTGGGAGGGGTTAGGAGGCGCTGCTGGGAGGGGCTGCGAGGCAGTGGTTCAGCGGGATTGGGAGGGGTAGGTTCGGCTAGACTGGAAGAGGCTGTGAGGCACTAGGAGGCGGGGCTGGGAGGGGCTATGAGGCGGGGCTGAGAGGGGCTGGGAGGCGGGGCTGAGAGGGGCTGGGAGGGGTTGTGGTAATCGGGCTTCTTTGAGAGAGTGGCTGCGTTGGGGTAATGGGTTAGGAACGTGAGGTTATCTGATGGGGGTGGGGTGGGATAATGGTCTAATGGTTTTTATGGTTTTTAAGTTGACCGGTTCGGTTCGATTTGGTTAAGGTTTTCAGCATCAAAACCGAAAACCGAACCGAACCGCAGAAAAAACAGCAAAATATAATTTTATCAGGTTTTTTGGTTTTCGATTTGTTCAGTTTTTAGTTTTTTTGGTTCGGTTGATCAATTTTATTCGGTCTGGATCAGTTTTAAACACCCCTACCTCTGCCAAGACTTCATCATTCTAGTTTGTTTCCTTACTTTTTACCTACTCTTTCATATCCTTAATTTATCCAGAGTTACAATTGGATTATTTTTATAATTTATTAATACAAGAACCATTTTTATTTTTGATTGATCTTTTTTATTATTGATTATCATGTCTTTCTTTATTTTCCTTTTTAATTTTGTGAAGTTTACATTCATGATAATGGAGTAATTCCCTAACTTGATTGGGAGTTGATTGAAAGGAGAACCTTGAGTTGGATTACTCAAGAGTTAAAGTGTAATTGGGTTTATTGTTGGTTGTCTCTCTAGTCATTAACACTAATCCTTCCCAAGGGAGAGGATTAGAACTTGTGAATAGAAGTAGACTTCCAACTTACTTGACTTTCCTTTACTTGGTAAAGGATAACTAAGTAGAAGCAACCTTCAATTATCAATTGATCTTGAGAGAAATTCAACAAGGATAGAACTTCCAATTAATCTACTACCAGTCAAGACCTTTATTTGAATTATATAAATTCTCTTATTTATTTTTCTATTTCTCAACATCAAAAAAAAATTTCCTGGAAAACCTCTGATCAATAAGCTGCATTCTTTCCTGCAACTCATTGGGAGACGACCTGGAATTCATACTCCCAGTATTTTTATTCTAATTTCGTGACAACCCTTTTAAATTGATAAGCGGAATTTTTTCGGTTAAGAACTGTACTTGCAACGTATTTCTTACCTTAAATTATTAATCTACTAATTTCCGCCACGTCAATTTTTGGTGCCGTTGCCAGGGAGTTGCAATAGTATGCTAACTTATTGGTTGGAATTTATTTATTTTCATTTTATTTTATTTTATTTTTTTACCATGAGCTGCATGTTTCTCTCTTGAATGATGCGTTCATTGCCAGATCCGAGTTTAGTCCCATTTGATCCTGAAATTGAAAGAACTCTTTCACATATTAGACGGACTCGACGTCGGTTAGCCTCTGAGGGTGGTGAAGTGATTATTATCGATTCACCAATCTCATCTGAGGGCGAATCTGAACCACCATCTGAGAGCGAAACAAGCTCATTTACTACTGACTCAGTTGATTCACGTGCAGGTGACATGGCAGCACCAAGGAGGGTTACTCTCCAGGAAGCTGGAGTGCTAGATTTTACATTGCAGCCGTATCAAGTGCATCACCCAACTGTGGCTAAAGATTTTGAACTAAAGACTACACTAATCAACTTGTTGCCCAAGTTTCATGGCTTACCCGCTGAGGAGCCTATCAAGCACCTTAGGGACTTCCAGACAGCCTATTCTACTGTTAGGCGTCATGGTACAGATGAAACTTCTATTCTGTTAACCACTTTCCCATTTTCTCTTGAGGGAAAAGCGAGGGAATGGTACTACGCTCAGCTGCAAGCGACTGTTACTAACTGGGATACGCTTAGAAGAGAGTTTTTGGAAAAATACTTTCCAGCTGAAGTTACTGATAGATTGAGGAAGGAGATTTCAATGATTATTCAATGCGAATCCGAGACTCTCTATGAATATTAGGAGCACTTCAATAATCTCCTAGATGCCTATCCCCATCACATGATTCATAAACTAGTATTGATCAGCTACTTCACTCAAGGCATGAACCCCCAGGATAAGACTACACTGGAAGGTGCTGTGCTAGCAATGGTTCTTTGAAAAAGTACAAAACCACAGATGAAGCATGGCAGCTGATCAGTGACTTAGCGAGTCCACTAGGAATCACAGACAGAGGCGCGGCCATCCCAAGGCTGTTAACGAAGTTTCTTCCAGCAGGGAGACTACTGCTCTTACACAGAGTATATGTGAAATGACCAACCTACTGAAGCTGATGCAGTTAAACCAACAACAAGCTCAACATGCCCCACCACAGCAAAGTCAACAGTTAGTCCCACAGAGAGTGTGCGGAATCTGTGCTGATTATAGTCATTATACTGATAAATATCCGCAGCTCCAACAGGAAGACAATACTGTAGCAGCCACTCATAACTTTTATGACTGCCCGAATCAAGGATACAATCAATAAGGCGGCAACTACAACCAAAGTGGAAACTATAACCAGAGTTGGCAAGACAACTCCAACCATGGCTGGAGAGATCATTCCAACCAGGGCTGGAGGGACAACTATAACAGAGGAGGCAGAGACAATTAGGAAAATTAGAGGTGGCATAATAACAACAACAGGCAGCAGAACCAGAACCAGCCTTACAGAGCACCTCACCTAAGGCAATCCCAAGGACCACAGCACAACCAACAACAAGTTCCTCAGATCACTTATTCTAATTCCTCTTCTAATGATGAGATGCTTCAATCCCTTGCACAAGGACAAAAGAGATGGAAAGTTCACTTAACGGTCTAACATCCGCTATACAAGCTCTCATCTCTCAGATGGGATCATCCAATACTTCTAACACTCAACATTCAAGCTCTAGTGGAATTCCTTCTCAACCCTTACCCAATCCAAAGGGTGGCATCAATGCCATCACCCTAAGGTCCAGAACCACATTACAAGAGAGGAATCAGGAGGAGCAAAACTCACCAGAACACGCCCCAGCTGAAGAGGTGGTGGAGGTAGAGGATGCTGAAGAGGAAGAGAACGTACAAGACATAGTTGAAGAAGAAGAAGCTCAACCATAGAAAGGAGCACCAAAGGATGCAGATGCTGCAGAAAATGCCCTTCCTATTCCATTTCCACAAATTGCAAGGAAGCCCATAAAGCAGATGGAACTTGATCCCAAAATGGTAGAAATATTCAAAAAGGTTGAGGTAACTGTTCCCCTTTTTGATGTTATTCAACAGGTACCTAAATATGTGAAGTTTCTAAAGGATTTATGTATACATAAAGATAAAATTAATAAATTAGAAACTATTCCTTTAGGTAGTTCTATTTCTGCTTTAATGGGAGGTATACCTGAAAAATGTAGTGATCCAGGTCCATGTATGGTTAACTGTACCATTAGAGGTGTGATATTTTCTGACTGCATGTGTGATTTAGGAGCATGTGTTAGTATAATGCCTTTGTCTATATATGATACCTTGAGGCTCCCTCCCTTAAAAAGGTCGGCAGCTCGTTTTATGTTAGCAGATAAAAGCATTATTACAGTGGTTGGAATTACTGAAGATGTATTAATGAGCATTAAGGGGCTCACATTTCGCATTGACTTTTATATTCTGGAAATGCCCCCTAATGACTCAAGAAGGCCATCATCAATCCTGCTTGGAAGACCATTCCTGAAGACTTCAAAGTTCAAGCTGGATGCATTCTCAGGAACTTACTCCTTTGAGATAGATGACAGAATAGTAAAGTTTAGTTTAAATGAAGCTATGAAGCACCCTCTGGAAGATCATTCTATCTCCCAGTGTGACATCATTGATGAAATTGTAGCTGAAATTCACCAGGAAGAATTAGAAGAGAAGTACATAGTGCAAGGTCCAAGTGTGGGGACACTTTTTGAAGATAATGCGAGCACATTGCCATTATCACCAGCTTCAGATGATCCAGAGCCTGGCTATGAGCAGAAATTAGAATTAAAGCCCCTCCCTCCACACCTCAAGTATGCTTACCTTGAGGACAAGCAGAAGTTTTCAGTTATCATTGCAAGGGAACTCACTTCTCAACAAGAAGAACAGCTACTCAGTGTGCTGAGAAAACATAAGAAAGCAATTGGATAGAGCCTGGCGGATATAGTAGGCATCAACCCTCAAGTTTGTGAGCACAGAATATTCTTAGAAGAGGGGGCAAAGCCTGTCTGTCAACCTCAAAGAAGATTGAATCCCACCATCTTAGAAGTTGTCAAGAAAGAAGTGACCAGGCTACTTGAAGCAGATATCATTTACCCCATCTCAGATAGTGAATGGGTCAGTCCAGTACAAGTAGTGCCCAAGAAGTCTGGAGTCACAACAATAAGAAATGAGCATGGAGAGCTTCTGACAACTAGAGTGCAAAATTCATGGAGAGTTTGCATTGACTATAGGTGTCTCAACCAAGCCACTCGCAAGGATCATTACCCCTTGCCATTCATTGATCAGATGCTTGATCGCGTATCAGGTAAATCCCATTATTGCTTTTTAGATGGTTGTACAGGCTATTTTCAAATTCATATAGCTCCTGAAGATTAGGAAAAGACTACTTTTACATGTCCTTTTGGAACTTATGCTTATAAGAGAATGCCTTTTGGCTTATGCAATGCACCTGCTACATTCCAAAGATGCATGACGAGTCTTTTCTCTTACCTTATTGAGAACTGTATGAAGGTTTTTATGGATGATTTTACCGTATATGGTGATTCATTTAGCCTTTGCTTGGATAGTTTATCTAGAGTGTTAGATAGATATGTTAGTATGAACCTTGTATTGAATTTTGAAAAATGTCACTTTATGGTAAAATAAGGGATTGTACTAGGACATGTTATGCCTAATACTGGCATTTCTGTAGATCCAGCAAAGGTGGACGTTATTTCCAGTTTACCTTACCCCTCCTCCGTGAGGGAAGTCCGTTCGTTCCTTGGCCATGCAGGTTATTACAGGAGATTTATTAAGGACTTCAATAAGGTAGCATTGCCTTTATCCAGATTGCTGCTGAAAGATATTGAGTTCGAGTTTAGCGAAAGCTGCATGCAAGCGTTTGATAAGCTGAAGACCGCCTTGACTCAAGCTCCAATTGTGAGAGGACCAGACTGGAGCCAGCCATTTGAAATTATGTGTGATGCCTCCAACCATGCAGTAGGAGCGGCGCTGGCTCAGTGCGAAGGTAAAGATCCTTTTGTAATTGCTTATGCGTCTAAGACTTTAGACGCTGCTTAGTCTAATTACACTACTACTGAAAAAGAGCTTCTTGCTATTGTTTTTGCTCTGGATAAATTCTGAGCCTATTTACTTGGCACCAAAGTAGTAGTGTACTCAGACCATGCAGCTCTAAAATATTTATTAGCTAAAAAAGAGTCTAAACCAAGGCTTATACGTTGGATACTGCTACTACAAGAATTTGATTTAGAAATTAAGGATAGGAGTGGTAACCAGAATCTACTGGCAGACCACTTGAGTCGCCTTGAGCACATTAAGGATGACTCCACTCCTATAGATGATAATTTCCCATTTGATAACCTACAAACAGTATCTGAAGTAGTCCCTTGGTATGCACCTGTAGCTAATTATCTAGTTAGCCACACTTTTCCTCCAAATTTTACTAAGCATCAAAGAGACAAACTGAAAAGCGAGTCCAAATATTATATATGGGATGATCCATATTTATGGAGATGTGGTACTGACCAAGTAATTAGACGGTGTATGCCTCAATCGGAATTTCAGTCCATTTTAGCGGCCTGCCACTCATCTGAGAGTGGAGGACATTTTGGCCCTCAAAGAGCAGCTAGAAAAATTTTAGACTGTGGATTCTGGTGGCCTACTCTTTTTAAAGACGCTGCTGAATTTTGTAAATCTTGTTTCCCTTACAAAAGGTTTGGTAATATATCCAAGAGGGATGAGATGCCTCAACAGATTATGCTTTTCTGTGAAATTTTTTATGTTTGGGGAATTGACTTCATGGGTCCATTTCCAAATTCTAGTGGTTACTTTTATATACTGTTAGCTGTAGATTACGTCTCTAAATGGGTGGAAGCAATTCCTGCCCACACTGATGATGCTAACACTGTTGTTTCCTTTGTTAGAAACCATATTATCTGTCGCTTTGGATCACCACGAGCAATTGTGAGCGATCAAGGCACCCACTTTTGTAACAGGAGACTAACAGGATTACTGAAAAAGCATGGGATAATTCATAAACTAGCAACAGCCTACCATCCCCAGACTAATAGACAAGCCGAGGTGTCTAACAGAGAAATAAAGCGTATATTGTAGTAGATAGTCAAACCTCATAGAAGATGAAGGCTGTGCATGATAAGCACATCAAGAGGAGAGAGTTCCAACCTGGGGACTTAGTCCTCCATTACAACTCCAGACTGAGGCTCATGCCAGGCAAGTTGAGATCAAGATGGGAAGGTCCATATAGAGTAGAGAAGGCTGAGCCATATGGAGTTTTCCACCTGAGTCATCCTTCAAGCTCTGAATTCATCAAAGTCAATGGACATCGCTTAAAGCTATATCATGGTGAGAAGATAAAGAAAAACAAGGAGCTAGAGATCTTCCTCTTGGAGGATCCACCAACAGCAGAAGACTGAGCTAGTAGAGCGTCCAACTTAAGGACGTTAAAGCAAAGTGCTAGGTGGGAGACAACCCACCATGGTATGATCCTTCCATTTCATTCTTAGTTTTATTTTTACTTTAATTTTTTTATTATAACTTTTCTCATCATCCCTGCATATAGCTGCATATAGTCCGCATGAGCATTCTACACATTTTTATTTAAAAAAAAATAACACGCACGTGACACGACAGCGTCACTGACGCATCCGCATCACGAGTGCATTAGGAAGAAAAGATAATTGAACCGAGAGTCACGCGAAAGCATGGCTGGAGGCGTGCCTTAGGCACAAATATGCCCACGCGACCACGTCAACCACGTGTTCGCGTCATTTGCGAACTAGCCTCCCCATACGTCCGCGTCACCGACGTGAACGCGTGGCTTTGTGAAATCGACGTAAATGGGTGTAAGGCAGTAAGTTGGGCTGGAATGGGGCTGGACCCATGCTTGAAGCACAAGCCCACTCACGCAAACGCGTGACCCATGTGTCCGCATCATTTTTCAAAGTATAGCCATTCACGTGATCGCGTCAACCACGGGACTGCGTCACCCTAAAGTTTGGCAAAAAGAGTTTCGAACAGAGAGTTGCGCGAAGTCGAGGCTGCCCTCGCGCCAATCGCACCAATCAACTCACGCGACCGCGTGCCCCACGCGTCTGCATCATTTAGCAATCGCGCCAACAGCGCGAAAGCGTGACCCACGCGTCCGCTTCACATACGGCGCACAGAATATCCAGATCAGCCAAAATATCTTATCTTTTCTTCTCCAAATCCTTATTTTTCTTATATCTTTCTTCTTCCTTCTTCCTCCTTACTTCTTTCTTACTTCCTCCTACTTTCTTTTTCACCACCATTATCAAAGTTTTTATTTTCTTCTCCCCTTCTTTAATTTTACATTATTATTCTTATTTTTTATTATGTTTTCTTCTTCTTTTTCTTTTTACTTTCTTTATCTATATTTTCTTTTTCTTTTTCTTTCTTTCTTTTTACTCCTTTTAATTGGTGTTGGAAATTTATTTCGGTCTTTAGTTTCTATATTTTGCTTGTGGATTATCATGAATCTGTTTGACAATTAATATTACATTTTCAAAGGGGTACTTGCATGTTCTATTTTATATTTTCAAGAACATATTCACCATGCATGCTATGTGTTTGTGAAAAAGCCCGTACGACATCATGCAATACTTTTATGTTATCCTACTACCTTAATGCCATTTTTTTCACAAAATCCCTTTTATATTTTATTGATTAAAATATTATTGTCAATACAAACAGATTGTTAGTTTGAATGCTGTGGTAATCTAACTTGGACATTGTATGCTTGATCTATGCTACTCATGCCTTTGCCGGCATGCCAATAAACATCTTGCATTCAATTGCCATCACATGCACTTGCTATATTACCATGGATGAGCTTTCACATGTAATCATGACCATGTGTTAACGTCATCATTATTTACCGTGCATTGATTATCACATATCATGTTCTCTTTCTTGCTCTAACCCTTAATTTTACAAATTTCTTTTCTCTTTCCTTTTTCAGGATGGCCACCAAGAAAGGAAAGGAGAAAGCTATTCCCAAACCACCAGCAAGGAGAGGAACAAAAAGAGCATTAGTGGCAGAGCCATCTTCAACAGCAGTAAAGCCCTCAACAAAAAGAATAAAGAGGATCATCAAGGTCGATGAAAAAGAAAAGGCCTTCCCAGCAAAAGACACTGCGCGGTTTCCTAACCGCTACTGTGAGCAGATGTTCCTTATCCTGGCAGAGAGGAATTACAACAATGAGTACCTTCTTATCCTCCCGACTAACATTGCTACCTTTGTTAAGCCGCAAATTAAACGAAGACAATGGGGATTCCTACGGAGATAGTCATGGCAGGTTGATCTCTCATGGGTAGTAGAATTCTACTCCAACTTTCACATGCCAACCATGCAGTCTGTCTATGTCCGTCAGAAATAAGTCTCCATAATTGAAGAGGCCATTCAGCGAGCTTTAGATCTTCTCCCTGCTCTAGAAGGATTGGACGCATTCCAAAAAGCCTCACTCAAGCGCCAGACATACCAATTTGACTGGGACGCCGTTCTCAGAGTTATCGCACAACCTGGCAGCAGATGGATCTACGGATACCATCGATCCCGACCTAAAGGGATATCGGCTTCAGCACTTACCTTGGAAGCTCGAGTATGGGCACAGATCATGTCCCATTATGTCTTTTCGAGCACCCATGAGTCCTCCTTCACTGCAGACATGCCTGTTCTACTTTGGTGTATTCTTATAGACCAGCACCTAAACTTACCAAGACACATCCGGAATGCAATGGGACATGTACAAATTACGGGCAATCTACCTTTTCCCGCCTTGGTTTCAGATCTCGTCTCAGCAGCCGGAGTCTCCTACAGAGCTGGGGACACCAAAGCCATGCTTCCACGGGATGATCAGTACGTCCCTAACGAGAAATATATCAGACCACCACCAGCCACTACAAGCCAGCCTACAGAACCGGCTGAAGATATTCCTCCATCAGTACCACAAGCACCTACAACAAACCAACTGCTCCATCAGATACTCGAAAGGTTGGATCGGCAGGAACACAAAGCAAAGTTAAGAGAGCGTCGAAACAAGCGCCGATTCACATACCTCAAGGAGCTACTTATGGGGAACTACAAAGACCCAGACACCTCGGACTCCACTTCTTTTACCAGCACAGGGAACCATGACGGTCCCGATGGTGGAGATACTGCTACTAGCCCCCCTTTGTTCCTGACAGATGGCACCGAAGACGGTGTAAAGCCTTAAGTGTGGGGAGGTCGGTTAGTACCTGACTTCCGGAGGTAATTTCTCTTCCTTAACACCAATAAAATAGGATATTTAGTTAGTTTTTCTTTTGTAGAATAGGATAGATTGCACAGTAATAGGTTAATTGCATGCATGTTCTACTTGATTGAAAAGATAATAAGTTTCTTCTAAGACCCTATTTTTTGAAAAATTTCACTAATTTTAATCAAAACTTTTATGTTAAATTTGCTTGAAGTTGTATTTGGAACATAGTTTAAAAGCCAAGAACACACAACCCGTGAGATTTTGAGCCTAAGTACATGGTTACATTATTTAACCATAAATATTTTATTCTTGTGTGTTTACTTCTCTATGATTGTAATCTATATTTTGTTTCATCCTATATGTCCAATGTTTAATATATTTATATGCTTGCATATGATTGAGGCCATTATTTGTTTAGATCACTTATCCCAAATAAGCCTACCCTTTAAATTACCTTTGTTAACCACTTTGAGCCTTTTAAAATCCCATTTGTTCTATATTTTAGCACATTACTAGCCTTAAGCAGAAAAACAATTATATATCCCAATTGAATCTTTGGTTAGCTTAAGATAGAAATTGTGTGTTAACTGAATATGGGAAGATTGTGGGGACAAGGGTTAATAAGGGAATGTGTCATGATAAAATAATGGGAATTTGGGTACCTACTCATGTGAAACTATAAAAATTAAAAATCTATGTGCATTGAGAAGCTACGTTTATTTTCATATTCAAAAAAAAATATTCAATAAATAAATAAGGGGACAAAATTACCCCAATGCTAAGTTGAAGTTCAAAGATCAATGCATATGTGATAAATTAAAATAAAGGTTGATGCATGAGTATGGAATGTGAAAGGAAAATTTTGGATAGCTAGGTATGAAATTTGAAGTTGTATAGAATATATATATGTGTTAGGTGAAAGCTTAGGTTAATTAAAGATTCAATTTATAAGCTTACTTAGCCATATACATACCCTTACCCTTACCTTAGCCCCATTACAACCTTGAAAAGACCTCATGATGTTTGCATTGGTATATTAAATGTTGTTGATTGGTTAGGTGTAGAACAAAATTTAGAAAGCATGATTAGAGAAGAGTAGAGTGATTACCCTATACATTTGAGAGACTAGAGTGCACATACATCATCAGTGAGGGTTCAATGCTTAAATTCTATGTTCCTTGCTTTTATGAGCTACCTTCTTGTATTTTAATCTGTTCTTACTGTATAAGAATTGAATTAGTGGAATTTGATTTATGATGGTCTTAAAGAACTTACTTACTTTTAACCAAGTGGACAAGAATCATATAGTTGCATTCATATATATATAGGTTGCATTGCATTGCATGAGTTTTACATGTTCCTACTCATTTACTTTATCTCCTTCAACTAAGCATGAGAACATGCTAATGTTTAAGTGTGGGAAGGTTGATAAACCATTATTTTATGATTTATATTGTGTTTAATTGTGTGGTTTTATCAAGTCTTCACCCACTTATTCATATGATTTGCATGTATTTACAATTCCTTCCCAAATTTGTTCTATGGTTGAAAACTCGCTTCTTAGAGATCCTTTAATTATGTATTTTAATTCTCCTCTATACCATTCGATGCCGTGATCCGTGTGTTAAGTGTCTCAGGTTTCATAGGGCAGAAATGGCTTAGATAATGGAGACGAAGCTTGCAAAAAAGGAAGGAACACAAGAAATTAAAGAGATGACCAACGAGAAGCGACGCGGAGGCATAGCTCACGTGACCGCAAGATATAGAGAAATCGAAGTGACGCGCTCGCGTGCCTGATGCGAACGCGTGGATTGGAAGCTGCACGAGTGACGCGAACGCGTTGATGCCAGGGAATTTTGGCCAGTTTCACTGACCTTTTCTTTACTATTTTAGGGTAGTTTTATGCATTCTCTTAGTTAATAAGCAAGTTTTGGGTAGATAATCACTTACATCTTGATTCAAGAAAACATTGTGAGTTTTATATAATTTTATGAGAATTATGCATGAAATGAGTGATAAAATAGAAGATGCATGATCTCATGAGTTAGAACCTAACTTTGATGCACTTTACTTGCTTGATTTCAGGACAAAGGAAGCAAGGAAGATGCCACGTTAATAGCCACGTTAGTCTAACCAACGTGACCATTAACGTGGAATGGGAGCTAGCCTGCAACATTAGTGAGAAAAGTGATCGCCAATAACGCCTTCATGAGCCATCATAACCCACGTTAGTTGCCACGTTAACTACATTAACGTGGAAGCTAACGTGGAGGAAAAGTAAAGCTCCAACGTTAGTGGTAAAAGTGAATGCCACTAACATTGGAAAAAAGGGCACACTTAGCCACGTTAAGAGTCACGTTAACTACATTAACGTGAACTCTAACGTGGAAGGAACAAAGAAGTGCCAACGTTAGTGACACTCACCTTTGTCACTAACATTGGACCAAGCCACCATTAGCCATGTTAGTTGCCACGTTAGTTACATTAACGTGGAAGCTAACGTGGAGGAAAGAAATGATGAGCCAACGTTAGTGACACCCACCTTTGTCACTAACATTGGAGATGGCAATCACCACCACGTTAGTGGCCACGTTAATACAATTAACGTGAGAAGGGGCGTTTGGAGCGTTAGTGACAAAGGTAAGTGTCACTAACGCTCTCGAGGCTGAGGCATGCCCACGTTAGGAGTCACGTTAGCTACATTAACATGGACTATAACGTAGGGAGGAAGGGCAATAAGCAAACGTTATTGGAAAAGGTGAATGCCAATAATGTTTGCGAAGGACCAAGAGGCAACGTTGTTGAAGTTAACGTGGACCAACTTGGGTTAGGAACGTTAGTAAAAAAGGTGATCGTCACTAACGTTCTCGAACCCACATTTTCACTTAACGTTAACACCACTAACGTCCTAACTAACGCCCATGCCTAACTCACACTTTCTCTGCAAGCAAAGCTGAGCCCACTGAAGACTGCAAATGCTTCAACTAAAGATCCGAAGGCCCATATCCAAGACTTGAAGAGCCAACTAGAAGATCAGAAGAGTAGTATATATCGGAGTAGTTTTGAACTAGTAAGGGAGCTTTTTGGCATTTTGGAGAACTACACGCTGTATATTTTACTGCAACCTCTAGTTTTAGTTTTCATAATGTACTTTACACTTACGCTTTCCATTCCCAGAGCTATGAACAACTAAACCCCTTTCATTGGGTTAGGGATCTTGATGAGTGGATAATTTATACGCTTTTTGGCATTGTTTTTAGTATATTTTTAGTAGGATCTAGTTACTTTTAGGGATGTTTTTATTAGTTTTTATGCTAAATTCACATTTCTGGACTTTACTATGAGTTTTTGTGTTTTTCTGTGATTTCAGGTATTTTCTGGCTGAAATTGAGGGACTTGAGCAAAAATCAGATTCAGAGGTAGAAGAAGGACTGTTGATGCTGTTGGATTCTGACCTCCCTGCACTCAAAGTAGATTTTCTGGAGCTACAGAACTCAAAATGGCGCGCTTCTAATTGTGTTGGATAGTACACATCCAGGGCTTTCCAGAAACATATAATAGTCCATACTTTGGCTCCGTTTAGATGACGCAAAAGGGCGTTGAACGCCAGTTCTATGCTGTAGTCTGGAGTTAAACGCCAGAAACACGTCACAAACCAGAGTTGAACGCCAATAACACGTTACAACTTGGCGTTCAACTCCAAAAGAAGCCTCTGCACGTGAAAACTTCAAGCTCATCCCAAGCACACACCAAGTGGGCCCCGGAAGTGGATTTATGCATCAATTACTTACTTCTGTAAACCCTAGTAACTAGTTTAGTATGAATAGGACTTTTTACTATTGAATTAGACATCTTTTGATGCCTAGTTCTTAGATCATGAGGGCTGGCCTCTCGGCCATGCCTGGACCTTCATCACTTATGTATTTTCAACGGTAGAGTTTCTACACTCCATAGATTAAGGTGTGGAGCTCTGCTGTTCCTCATAAATTAATGCAAAGTACTACTGTTTTTCTATTCAATTCAACTTATTCCGCTTCTAAGATATTCATTCGCACTTCAACATGAATGTGATGAACGTGACAATCATCATCATTCCCTATGAACGCATGCCTGACAACCACTTCCGTTCTACCTTCGATTGAATGAGTATCTCTTGGATCTCTTAGTCAGAATATTCATGGTATAAGCTAGATTGATGGCGGCATTCATGAGAGTCCGGAAAGTCTAAACCTTGTCTGTGGTATTCCGAGTAGGACTCTGGGATTGAATGACTATGGCGAACTTCAAACTCGCAAGTGCTGGGCATAGTGACAGACGCAAAAGGAGGGTGAATCCTATTCCAGTATGATCGAGAACCTCAGATGATTAGCCGTGCTGTGACAGAGCATTTGGACCATTTTCACAAGAGGATAGGATGCAGCCATTGACCACGGTGATGCCTCCACATGATTAGCCATGCAGTGACAGCGCATCGGACCATTTTCCAGAGAGGATGAAAAGTAGCCATTGACAATGGTGATGTCCTTACATAAAGCCAGCCATGGAAAGGAGTAAGATTGATTGGATGAAGACAGCAGGAAAGCAGAAGTTCAGAGGAATGAACGCATCTCCATACACTTATCTGAAATTCTCACCAACGATATACATAAGTATTTCTATCTTTATTCTCTGTCTATTTATTATTTATTTTCGAAAACTCCATAATCAATTATTATCCGCCTGACTGAGATCTACAAGATGACCATAGCTTACTTCATACCAACAATCTCCGTAGGATCGACCCTTACTCACGTAAGGTTTATTACTTGGACGACCTAGTGCACTTGCTGGTTAGTTGTATCGAAGTTGTGAATGAAAAACAATTTATTAAGACATGCGTACAGAGTTTATGGCGCCGTTGCCTGAGATCACAATTTCGTGCACCAAGTTTTTGGCGCCGTTGCCGGGGATTGTTCGAGTTTGGACAACTGACGGTTCATCTTGTTGCTCAGATTAGGTAATTTTCTTTTTGTTTTACTTTCAAAAAAAATTTTTCAAAAATCTTTCAAAAATTTCTCATCTATTTTCGAAAATTATTTCAGAATTTTTAAGAATGAATTCTAGTGTTTCATGAAACATGTTGAAGCCTGGCTGGCTGTAAAGCCATGTCTAATTATTTTGGATAGGGGCTTCCAACCATCAGCATAGAGGCAAGTTAATTTGAATATCAGCTGTTGCATGCCTGATTTGTATCTTCTAAAGCTTGGCTAGCTATTAAGCCATGCCTAACCCTCAGATTGGAGCTTTAGACTAAGAGTACAAGATTCCTAGAATTCATATTAAAAATTTTGAAATCCTTATTTTCTTTTTCCTATATGTTTTTTCGAAAATAATATACAAAAATCCAAAAAAATTAATAAAATCATAAAAATCAAAAATATTTTGCGTTTCTTGTTTGAGTCTTGAGTCAATTTTTAAGTTTGGTATCAATTGCATACTCATCTTGCATTTTTCGAAAATTGCATTCGTGCATTGCATTCATCATGATCTTCAAGTTGTTCTTGATAAAACCTTCTTGATTGATCTTCATATTATATTGTTTTGTGTTGTATGGTGTTTTTCATATGCATTCTTGAATTCTTAGTGTCTAAGCATTAAAGATTTCTAAGTTTGGTGTCTTGCATGTTTTCTTTGCATAAAAAATTTTTCAAAAATAAGTTCTTGATGTTCATCTTGATCTTCAAAGTGTTCTTGGTGTTCATCTTGACATTCATAGTGTTCTTGCATTCATCACATGTTTTGATCTAAAATTTCCATGCATTGAGCATTTTTATTGTTTTTCTCTCTCATCATTAAAAATTCAAAAATAAAAAAAATATCTTTCCCTTTTTCACTCATAAATTTCGAAAATTTGAGTTGACTTTTTCAAATTTTTTTAAAATCTAGTTGTTTCTTATGAGTCAAATCAATTTTTCAATTTTAAAAAAAAAACTTATCTTTTTCAAAATCTTTTTCAAAAATCAAATCTTTTTCATTTTTCTTATTTATTTTCGAAAATTTTAAAAATATTTTTCAAAAATCTTTTTCTTATCTTTATCACATAATTTTCGAAAATAACATCATCAATTAAAGTTTTGATTCAAAAATTTCAAGTTTGTTACTTACTTTCTAAGAAAGATTCAAACTTTAAGTTCTAGAATCATATCTTGTGATTTCTTGTGAATCAAGTCATTAATTGTGATTTTAAAAATCAAATATTTTTCAAAACTAATTTCAATCATATCTTTTCAAAAATATCTTTTTATCTTATCTTTTTCAAAATCATATCTTTTTCAAAAATTTGATTTTAAAATATCTTTTCATAAACTTCTTATCTTCTTATCTTTTCAAAATTGATTTTCAAATTTGTTTCAACTAACTAACTAACTTTTTGTTTGTTTCTTATCTTTTTCAAAACTACCTAACTAACCCTCTCTCTATAATTTTCGAAAATATCTCCCTCTTTTTCAAAAATTCTTTTTAATTAACTAATTGTTTCAAAATTCAATTTTAATTTATTTCTTCTTTTAATTTTTGAAAATCACTAACCATTTTTCAAAAATTATTTTCGAAAATCCTCTTTCTCTCTCATCTCATTCTATTTATTTATTTATTTACTAACATCTCTTCCTCACTCACCAAAAATCCGAACCCCCTCTCTCTCTCTGAGTTCAGATTTTTCTCTTCTTCTTTTCTTCTACTCTTCTTTTCTTCCACTCACCTAAGGAAACCTCTATACCTGGGCAAAAAGGATCCCTATTATTATTATTTTTCTGTTCTCTCTTTTTCATATGAGCAGGAGCAAGGACAAGAACATTCTTATTGAAGCAGACCCTGAACCTGAAAGGACTCTGAAGAGGAAACTAAGAGAAGCTAAACTACAATAATCTAGCAAGCACCTTTCAGAAATTTTCGAACAGGAAGAGGAGATGGCAGCCAAAAATAATAATAATGCAAGGAGAATGCTTGGTGACTTTACTGCACCTAATTCCAATTTACATGGAGGAAGCATCTCCATCCCTACCATTGGAGCAAACTGATGACAAGTCATCTTAGCCTAGTTTCACTAGTCTTTTCTTTTGTTTTCAATTGTTTTTATGCACTTTCTTGAGCCATAAGTAAGCCAATTGGGTAGAATTTCATATTTCCTTTGATTCAATCAACCATGGATGAATTAATGCAATTTCATGAGATTTTGTGCTATAATTGTCATATATTATGAAAGAATAACAAACTCATGATTTTGAGCATAGCTTTGATGTGTTTGATTGATTGATGATAGGTGAAAAGAGCTTTGAAGAAGGTTGAAGAAAGAAGAAAGAGCAAGGAGCAAGAGAGAACAAAAAGCTTGAGCAAAAGCTTGCCTCAAACTTTAGCTCAAGCTTTTGGAAAAGTTGAAATCACCCAGGATGGAGCAAAAGCTTGCGCCAACGTTTGCCTCAAGCTTTTTGGCAAACGTTGGCGCCACACACCAACACCCTGGAGGAGAAAAGCTTGCGCCAACGTTTGCTTCAAACTTTTTGGCAAACGTTGGCACCACACATGCATACCCTGGAGGAGAAAAGCTTGCGCCAACATTTGCCTCAAGCTTTTTGGCAAACGTTGGCGCCACACATGCACACAAGGGGATCCACATTTGGCTAAAAGTTTGACCTCAAACTTTAGCTCAAACGTGGATATCAGCAAAAGAGGGTGGCTGATATAAAAAGCTTGAGCAAAAGTTTGCCTCAAACTTTGACTCAAGCTTTTGTGCTTTATGCCCCGGTTCACAATGGGTTTCTCTCCAACTCCAAGTGCAATCAACAGAGGCTTTTATCAACCCAATTCCATCAAGAGCAAAGGCCCAATTCAAGGCTTGAAGACCATTTGAAGAAAGTGTATAAATAGCTTAGGATTTAAGTTTTCCGGGAGCTTTCCTTTAGCATTGGGAAAAACACTTACAAAGAGAGCTCACCTTTACATTTCTTGGCATTGTTGTTTTAATTCAAAGGAATTTGGGAGGAGAATTGATCTCTCTTCTTCCTTGTTCTTGCTTGAGCACTCTTTACTTTTCTTGCTTCGGATCTTGGGTGAAGAATTGAAGAACTTCTGTCTCAATCTCACCTTGAGATCTTATTAAATTTTCTGCATAATTGAATTCCAATTTCTGTTAATTACTTCTTCTTCTACTCTTTCTGAAATTTACATTTCTTTATTTCCTTTGCAATTGTTCTTGCTGGATCTAGGAAGGCAATGAGATCTAGACTCAGCTATCTAGTCTCTTGAGTCCTGAGATCTACAGTTTTAAATTTAAATTTCCTTATTTCATTGCTACACCAAGCTTTTTCTCATTTCCGTTTTAGATCCAGTTTAATTCAAGTCATCTTCTACTTTTCTGTTTATTACATTTTACTTTTCCTTGTTTAATTTCTGCAAATCCAATTCCCAATTCCCTTTACAATTCAAGCCATTTACATTTCTTGCACTTTAAGATTCTGCAATTTACATTTCTTACAATCTAAGTTTCTGCAATTTATATTACTTGCACTTTAAGATTCAGCCTCTTTAA
The DNA here is from genome assembly GCF_003086295.3 of Arachis hypogaea. Lineage (NCBI taxonomy): Eukaryota > Viridiplantae > Streptophyta > Magnoliopsida > Fabales > Fabaceae > Arachis > Arachis hypogaea. The sequence goes on along the minus strand of NC_092055.1, from coordinate 96,679,605 downwards.
TTTCTCTGCACTTTAAATTCTTGCCAATTGTCCCTCTCCCTTTTAATTTCATGCAATTTAGCTTCTGTCGAATACAAACCACTCAAATCAACTCTTGATTCGCTAGACTAAGTCATCCACTAAACAAAAATTGCTCAATCCTTCAATCCCTGTGGGATCGACCTCACTCCCGTAAGTTTTATTACTTGATGCGACCCGGTGCACTTGCCGGTTAGTTTCGTGTTGGATCGTTTTCCACACATCACAAATAATTTTGAGCTGAAAGCTCAATTAGTTTCTCTGATGTAGCAGAATTGCAAGTTCCATGGACTTCCATCTGAAGATCCTTTTCAGTTCTTAACTGAATTCTTGCAGATCTGTGATACTGTTAAGACTAATGGAGTAGATCCTGAAGTCTACAGGCTCATGCTTTTCCCTTTTGCTGCAAGAGACAGAGCTAGGTATGGTTGGACTCTCAACCCAAAGATAGCCTGAACTCTTGGGATAAGCTGGTCACGGCTTTCTTAGCCGAGTTCTTTCCTCCTCAAAAGCTGAGCAAGCTTAGAGTGGATGTTCAAACCTTCAAACAGAAAGAAGGTGAATCCCTCTATGAAGCTTGGGAGAGATACAAGCAACTGACCAAAAAGTGTCTTTCTGACATGCTTTCAGAATGGACCATCTTGGATATATTCTATGATGGTCTGTCTGAATTAGCTAAGATGTCATTGGATACTTCTGCAGGTGGATCCATTCACCTAAAGAAAATGCCTGCAGAAGCTCAAGAACTCATTGATATGGTTGCTAATAACCAGTTCATGTACACTTCTGAGAGGAATCCTGTGAGTAATGGGACGCTTCAGAAGAAGGGAGTTCTTGAAATTGATACTCTGAATGCCATATTGGCTCAGAACAAACTATTGACTCAGCAAGTCAATATGATTTCTCAGAGTCTGAATGGAATGCAAGCTGCATCCAACAGTACTCAAGCTGCATCTCCATACACTTATCTGAAATTCTCACCAACGATATACATAAGTATTTCTATCTTTATTCTCTGTCTATTTATTATTTATTTTCGAAAACTCCATAATCAATTATTATCCGCCTGACTGAGATCTACAAGATGACCATAGCTTGCTTCATACCAACAATCTCCGTGGGATCGACCCTTACTCACGTAAGGTTTATTACTTGGACGACCCAGTGCACTTGCTGGTTAGTTGTATCGAAGTTGTGAATGAAAAACAATTTATTAAGACGTGCGTACAGAGTTTTTGGCACCGTTGCCTGAGATAACAATTTCGTGCACCAGAGCTCTGTTGTAATTTGATGGATCAATAATAGTTTTCATTATTCTTCTTCTTTCTTTTCTCTTGATTTTACTAGAAAGCTTTCAATCTTCATCCTATTGGGTAGTTATCTTGGAAAAGAAGTTATTCATACTTAGATCTCTTCGGACCATGGAAGAGGAATGAAGAGATCATGCTAGAAATGCTTTCTCATGTTGGACCAAATTGGGGTTTGGATGGATATGGTGACATATAATCCTACCAATACTTTGATTTGGGAATACATGTGGTATAATCAGTGACCATACTTCATCTCTTCTCATGAGCAATTAGACCAAGGAATTGGCTATTGATCAAGATTTGAGAGATTGGGTTGCCAAGGAATTGGAATCCAATCACTTAAGATTGCCAAGGAGATCAATGAATGCATTGATTGAGGAAGAGATGAGAATGAACTTGATCTGGAGAATACAACATCTCCTGAACCCAATTAATCCCCCATTTCTGATCTTACCCATTCTCTTTAATTTCTACCATTTACTTTTATGTTCATCTTCCCTCTTCCCCATTTAAGATTCTGCAATTTACTTTCCGTCATTTACATTCAGTTCTTTATTTCCAGCAATTACATTTTCTGCCATTTACTTTCCTGCCATTTAATTTCCTGCAATTCTCCAATCAATTTCTTCTTAGCTCAACTAGAACATTCCTCCAATTAAAGTTGCTTGACCAATTAATCCCTGTGGGATTCGACCTCACTCTATTGTGAGTTTTTACTTGACGACAATTCGGTGTACTTGCCGAGGAAAATCTGTTGAGAGACAAGTTTCCGTGCATCAAGTTTATGGCGCCGTTGCCGGGGATTGATTTTGTATCAACAATGATTAAATTGGTAGATAACTAGACTGAGCACTTTTCTTTTGTTTAATTTGATTTCTGTTTGATTGAGTCACTTTCAATTTTAGTTATTTTCTTCCCGCTACCCCTACCCGTTTATGGTTTTCTCTTATTTGTTACAATTTAGTTCACTAACCCACTAACTATTTGATATATTGCATCACTCACACTAACATCATTTTTAACAAGAATACTCTATATCTCCCTTTTGCTTTGGCCTTGTTGGTTGTATGACAGGTAGAAGAAGTAGGGCTTCAACTTCTTTTGATTCTGAATCTGAGAGGACCTATCTTAGATTAAGGAGGGAAGCAAGAGGAAAGAGAGTTGTTGGTGCTGAGGAAGAGGAAGAGTACTTTGAACCAGACATGGATGAGAATATGGAGAACCATCATGAAGAAGATGCTCACAACCATGGCAGAGAAGGTCCAGTGCATCATGCTGAGCAAGAGAGAAGAGTTCTGGGATCTTACATAAACCCAAACCCAAGAAACTGTGGAAGTAGCATCCAAAAGCCAACCATACATGCTAATAACTTTGAACTAAAGCCACATCTTATCACCCTTTTTCAGAACAACTGTTCATTCGGATGAAGTGTCCAAGAAGATCCCAATCAACACCTCACCACATTCCTAAGGATATGTGATACTGTGAAGTCTAATGGTGTTCATCCCGACACCTATAGACTGCTTCTGTTTCCCTTCTCACTCAAGGACAAAGCATCTAAATGGTTGGAATCCTTCCCGAATGAGAGTCTAACAACCTGGGAAGATATGGTGAATAAATTCTTGGTGAGATTCTATCCTCCTCAAAGAATCAATAGGTTGAGAGCTGAGGTATAAACCTTCAGGCAACAAGATGGTGAAACTCTCTATGAAGCATGGGAGAGGTTTAATGACTTGACAAGAAGGTGCCCGCCAGATATGTTCAATGAATGGGTGCAGTTATACATTTTCTATGAAGGTCTTTCTTATGAATCAAAGAAGGCAGCAGACCACTCATCTGGGGGATCTCTGAACAAGAAGAAGACCATTGAAGAAGCCATAGATGTCATTGAGACTGTAGCTGAGAATGACTACTTCTATACTTCTAAAAGAGGCAACACTAGAGGAGTGATGGAGCTAAACAACGTGGATGCACTGCTGGCCCAAAACAAGATGATCACCAAGCAGCTGGCTGACCTTACCAAGAAAATAGAGAGGAACCAAGTGGCAGCAATCACCACCTCATCAGCAACCCAAGAAGGAGTGAATGCAGAAGCAGAGGGTGATCAGGAACAAGCCAACTACATTGGAAACTCACCTAGGCAGACCCATGATCCATACTCAAAAACTTATAATCCTGGTTGGAGAAACCACCCAAACTTTGGATGGAAAAATCAACAAGATCAAGGCCAAGATCAGAGACGTCACAACCCCAACAACAATGTGGCTCACCAATATTCCACACAGAGATCATATCAGCACCCATCTAACAACACCTCTCAACATCCATATCAAAACCAAAATGGCTATTCTCATCCCTCCAACCCCAACTCACCATCATCCGAAGATAGACTCTCAAGGATTGAGACTCTACTTGAACGCATATGCAAAGAAGTTTAAGACAGTAAAATGTTTCGAGAGGAAGTGCGGTCCAATATGCAGAATCAAGATGCTACCATCAAGAAACTTGAGACACAAATTGGCTACTTATTCAAGCAAGTTTCCAGCCATAACCTGTGCAGCAACACCGATCCAAACCCAAGAGAGGAATGTCAGGCTATCACCCTCAGAAGTGGGAAGGAATTGAAGGAAACTCCCAAGAAATCACAAGAGAGGAACTCAAATGAAGGGGAAGAGGAACAAGATGAAGTCCAAATTTCCACTCCTAGTTCACAGCAAAAAGGAGAAATGCGGAAGCCAGACGTCCCAAAAGCTCCATACCCTCAGCAATTGAAAAAGAAGGGGGATGACAACCAATTCTTAAGATGTTTGGAAATCTTCAAGAAACTACAAATCAACATACCCTTTGCTGAAGAAATAGAGCAAATGCCACTCTATGCCAAGTTTTTAAAGGAATTAATGACCAAGAAGAGAAGCTGGAAAAGCAATGAGACTGTGATACTAACCGAAGAATGTAATGCCATCATTTAGCACAAACTGCCCCAGAAATTGAAGGATCCTGGAAGCTTCTAGATTTCTTGTATTATAGGGGAAATCACAGTGGAGAAGGCTCTATGTGACTTAGGAGCTAGCATAAATCTGATATCTGTAGCTATGATGAGAAAAATGAGGATTGAGGAGGCCAAGCCAACAAAAATGGCCCTACAACTGGCAGACCGATCATTCAAGTTTCCTCATGGCATAGTAGAAGACTTACTGGTGAAGGTAGGAGATTTTATCTTTCCAGCAGACTTTGTAGTATTGGACATGAAGGAGGAAGCCAAGGCCTCCATCATCCTGGGAAGACCATTCTTGGCCACTGCTGGAGCTATCATTGATGTCAAAAAAGGTGAACTTACCCTGAGATTACACAATGAGAAGATGACATTCAATGTGTTTAAGGCCATGAGCTACCCACAAGAGGATTGATAGCCTCCAAGCTGCAGCAGTAAGCACCAATCAACCATCAACCACATGGGGAACAAATGAAGAAACCCAAGAGGAGCAACCGCAGGAGCAAGTCCAGTACATGCACAACCAAAATTCTGGGTCAAATGAAGTCTATAGTGATACTTACAACCCTTCATGGAAGAACCATCCAAACCTGAGGTGGGGAGATAACCATAACCAAAACCAACAACCATGGCAAAGAAATTCAAATCAAAATACTTCAAGAAACAACCAAAACAACAACCAGCAGCAAACCACCCAAAACCCTTACAGAAAACCCCAAAACAACCACCCCAACTCCAGCTATTATCCATCCAATAACCAACCCACAAACCAAAACACTTACCACCAACCCTCAACACCCCATAACCAGCCAATTTCACATGACTCTCAAAGAATCACTAACTTGGAAACCTTGATGGACAAAATGTGGAAACACCAAGAAATGACAACCAAGAACCATGAAGCCTCCATGAAGAACCTAGAGAGGCAGATTGGGCAAATCTCCAAGCAGATTTCTGTTGAGAGACCATTAAGTTCCCTACCAAGTGACACAATTCGAAATCCTAAGGAAGAATGCAAGGCAATACAGTTAAGAAGTGGGAGAACATTGATGAGCAACAATGACACTACAAGAAAGCAAGCGGAAAACAGGAAAAGGCCAATAGAGGGGGAAAAGCCAACACACGCAGAGGAAGCCAACGGTGATGATGCAATGGCAAGCAAGCAAACTTCAAAGCAAACTCAAGAAAAGGAGGAACAATCAAAAATTCCAAAAAAGGGGAATGAAGCAATTGAAGAGCCAACCAAGAATCAAAAGCAACAAGTAGAGAAGAACTTTGTACCTCCACTGCCATATCCCCAACGATTCAACAAGGAGGCAAAGGATCAACACTTTCATAAGTTCCTTGAGACTTTCAAGAAGTTGGAGATAAATATTCCCTTAGCTGAGGCATTGGAGCAAATGCCTCTGTATGCCAAGTTCATGAAGGAGCTAATCAACAAGAAGAGAAGTTAGCAAGAAAAGGAAACTATCATGCTCACTGAAGAATATAGCGCTGTGATCCAGATGGGTATCCCACCAAAGCTCAAAGACCCAGGGAGTTTTGTAGTCTCATGCACCATAGGCAAGATAACATTGCAAAATTCCTTATGTGATCTAGGTGCCAGCATCAACTTGATGCCTCTATCATTGATGAGAAAGCTTGCTATAGAAGAAATCAAACCTACCAGGATGTCACTAGTAATGGCCGATAGATCAATCAAGACACCCAATGGAATTGTGGAGAATTTACTAGTGAAGGTTGGAAAGTTTATCTTCCCCGCAGACTTCGTAATCTTAGACACAGAAGGGGAAGGAAACAACTCAATCATCTTGGGAAGACCATTTCTAGCCATAGCAAGAACCACTATTGATGTGGAAAAGGGAGAAATGACCTTCAGGGTGCATAATGAACAAATGGTAATCAATGTCTTCAAATCAATGCAACACCCCTCAGAGCAAGAGAACTACA